>NC_134398.1:88673831-88885339 GCF_050003625.1 Haematobia irritans
TATTATTATTATTATTATTATTATTATTATTATTATTATTATTATTATTATTATTATTATTATTATTATTATTATTATTATTATTATTATTATTATTATTATTATTATTATTATTATTATTATTATTATTATTATTATTATTATTATTATTATTATTATTATTATTATTATTATTATTATTATTATTATTATTATTATTATTATTATTATTATTATTATTATTATTATTATTATTATTATTATTATTATTATTATTATTATTATTATTATTATTATTATTATTATTATTATTATTATTATTATTATTATTATTATTATTATTATTATTATTATTATTATTATTATTATTATTATTATTATTATTATTATTATTATTATTATTATTATTATTATTATTATTATTATTATTATTATTATTATTATTATTATTATTATTATTATTATTATTATTATTATTATTATTATTATTATTATTATTATTATTATTATTATTATTATTATTATTATTATTATTATTATTATTATTATTATTATTATTATTATTATTATTATTATTATTATTATTATTATTATTATTATTATTATTATTATTATTATTATTATTATTATTATTATTATTATTATTATTATTATTATTATTATTATTATTATTATTATTATTATTATTATTATTATTATTATTATTATTATTATTATTATTATTATTATTATTATTATTATTATTATTATTATTATTATTATTATTATTATTATTATTATTATTATTATTATTATTATTATTATTATTATTATTATTATTATTATTATTATTATTATTATTATTATTATTATTATTATTATTATTATTATTATTATTATTATTATTATTATTATTATTATTATTATTATTATTATTATTATTATTATTATTATTATTATTATTATTATTATTATTATTTGTTTATATCAATATATACATTTTTAATGAAAAAAATACGTAAAATAGAACAATGCAGAATACATATAATACACCTAGGTGAAAAAGTAGTTACATATATTTATAATATCTGTAATTGATTCAAGTACAAAATAAATTATGTTATTAAATAAATATATAAAAAATAATAAAAATACAAACATTAAATAATATAATACAAAATATAAAATTATATATGTATTTTTATTTACCAAGTCAGCAGCAGTATGAGAAAATTTGGACCAGGAAGCAAGAAAATCAGCGGAATTCATCTTTTGGAGATCTTGTCGCCTTAAATATTAAGTTTGCCTCTACTTACACATACGTCGGCCCAATCCATTCACGCTCCTTTAAAACTGAGGGGACGAGGATTAATAAAATGGTATAAATTATTTAAATTTTGTCGAAAAAAAAAAAAATTCTAAATTCATTGCGAAATTTTGAAAATATTTGAGGTCAAGGGTTTCAGACAAGCGTTAGATTGCATTAAAAATCATAAATAATTATAAAAAATATTTATTTGCAAAATACCACAAAATTTTTTAATTCACAAAACTATGAATTCGGATCACATCTAAAGAAGTGATGCATATTCAGTGCAAGGGCTGTTGAAATGGTGAAGATCCGTCCTATGACAAGCCCATGTTACATTCATCGCTTCTGGGCCAATTTTGCACCACTTCCGGGTCCAAAAAGAACATTTTCATTATTTTTTTTGCGACGCATTTTTTGCTGGGAACCTAATATCTTATCGAAATTTGACTCCGATTTCCTCCAAATTTTGTACAGCATATATAATTTATATTCAATCCTCATGTGGCGATTTTGGTTGAAATCACTTCAGATTTAAATATAAATTCGTTCGTTTTTGTCAAATATTTTTTTAAAATCGGTGGGCGGTGTGTTAAAAATTAATGAACCGCCATAACCGGTCCAACCGGGTTTTTCCAAAAAGTAGCAAAAACTCTTAATTTAACATATATGAAGGAAAAAATACAAAAAAAAAATCCTTGGCTGTAATTGCGGTAACAATACAGTAGGTAAACATTAAAATGTTGGATTTTTTTCTGAAATGTTATATTAAAGACGGCGATGAAGAGTCTCATCAACTAAAAATTTTCTTGTACACACTGCATTTGTCTTTCTAAGAATCATTTTGTTGTTTTTCAAGTAATTCACAAACAGAGCACCAAATTAAGTCGAATAATAATAACGTAAGAAATATCATAGATTTTGTTTATAAAATATACGCTCCTAATTGAACAAGCACGATTTGTTTATATTTCATTGAAATATATCTGGGATTCCTTCAGAAAATCAACGTATTTTATTTGGAATACTACACTAAAAAAAAAATATTGTTGTGAAGTCAACGATTTCATGTCTTTAAAATACGAATGCAAATTTTGCTTAGCATAGAAGACGCATTTCTCTAATATAAAGTTTTTTTTTCCTTGACCAAAAGTCGACAAACTTTTCAATGAAGTCATATTGTCCTTATAATTGAGTGATTTCACTTAAAAATGGGTATCATAACATGAAAGAAAAAATGTTTGGGATAAGCTCAACTTGACTTTAATAATTCAGGAAAATTCTTTAAATTTAATAAAATTGTCTTTAAATTTGTTGTCTTTTTGCATCTTGACTACAAAGCAAAATATCTTTCAAATATAGGACATGTTTTTCAAAAATTTATTTAAAAGAAATTTTTTACTTGAAACATAGCATAATTTCTACTGGTAGTCGAGTCTTAATTTGGAAAATAAAGTTGTCGTTAACTCGTTTTTAAAGGATTTTGATAATATATGAAGAAAAAAGCTGAGAAAGCGAAAAATTAAAATTTGCTTCCTAGAAAACCCAAATTTAAAAGAGAATTGTGTCTTAAAATGATCCTTACTTGTATTCTCCGCTTCTTTGGCTCGGAATCAATACCAAAGTAAAGACAAAATCTTTGGAACCGGGCATGCTTTTTTTTCAGTGTATGTTGGAAGTTTCCAGAAATGAGATGGAAGTGCACAGAAAATACATTCGGGTTTCAGTTTATATTGAAAATAAAAACCGAAAGCCGGTTTTATGATATTAAAAACACCGGTTCTACCGGTCCACCGAAAATGGGATTTTATACAAAACCGACACTTGGTGCAAAAAGTAAAACCGGTTTTTATCACTCTATAGACCGATCTTCCGATTTTATTTCTTGGGCTTCTAGAAACCGTAGTTTTTATTCGATTCATCTGCAATTGGAAATCTAGAGATATTTTAGGACCACAAATAGGTGTGTCGAAAATGGTGTATATCGGTCCATGTTTTGGTATACCCTCCATATAGACCCACCTCCCGATTTCACTTGCTGGGCTTTTAGAAACCGTAGCTTTTCTCTGATTTGTCTGAAATTGGAAATCTAGAAATCGTATTTTCTATTCGATGTGCTTGAAGTTGGAAATCTAGAGGTATTTTAGGACGACAAATAGGTATGTCGAAAATGGTGTGACCGATCTCCCGATTTGACTTCTTGGGCATCTAGACAACGCAATTTTTATCCGATTTACCTGTGCATAAGTACGCCGAATATGGTATGTATCGGTTCATGCTTTCGTATTTACCTCATATAGACCGATCTCCATATTTGTTCTCTTAAGTGTGTATACATCACAATTTTTATGTGATTTGCCTGAAATTCAAAATCAATAGGTATTTTGGGTCCACACATTAGTAAGCCGAATATGAGACGTATCGATCGATTTTGATATATGTTACACCCTATATAGACCGATCTCCTGATTTGACTTCGAGACGCCGCAATTTATAACATTTAGACGTATTTTCTGTCCGTAAATAGGTGTAGCGAATCTATCATCAGCCCACCTGAAATTCTATATTTGTATTTTCAAGTAACCTGACGAAGAGTTTTCTAAGGAAACGATTATATTTCTTGATTCATGGTGGTGGGTATTTTAGATTCTGCCCGGGCGAACTTAAGTCCGTATATTCTTGTTTTGAGCTCTTTTAGGGGAGATACACAATATGATTATTTTAATTTTTCATTAACTACACTGGAAAAAACAGGCTCGATTCCAAAAATTTTATTTTTACACTAATGATTTTGGAATTCATTACGGGCAAAAGAAGCGAAACTTAAGGTAAGGACAAATCTAAAACACACTTCTCTTTTAAATTTGCGTTCTAAATAATTGATACTAGTAGACGAATTTTTTCGTTTTTTTTTTTTTTGTTCGTAGTTTTGCTTCATGTGCTATCGGAGTCCTTTAAAATCGTGTTAACGACAACTTGAATTTCCAAATTCGGACTCGAATACAAGTAGAAATTATGCTTTGTTTCAAGTAAAAAAGATTTTAAAATAAAATGTTGAAATAAATTTCCAATTTTGTAACGCTTTTTTGCATTGTAATCAAGATGCAAAACGATTACAAATGTAAAGACAATGTCATCAACTTTAAAGTATTTTTCTGAATTATTAAAGCCAAGTTGACATTAGCCAAAAAAAAGTTTCTTTCATTTTAGGATACCCAATTACAAAACAAAAAGTAAAACTTTATAGCATAGAAATGCATTTTCTGATTTTAATCATTCAACCGTCGAACGGAACTGACGTGTTTTTTAATAGCGGATAAAATCATCGTAATAAGTACCTACTACGAATTTCAAGTGTGGTGGGATATTAGGCCACCATGCAGAGAAATTCAAAGATATCCACTGGGTTGCTAACTTCAGGGCCCAGTGGACGGGTATCGACTGGAGTTATAAATTTGGGCAATGACCAAGAGTTAGGCCCAATAAGTCGACCTGTAGACGGGTCGACAGGTGGCGACACTTTGATAAGTCGAACCTTTTCCAAGGTAACAGCAACAGAAGGAGGTAATCCCTCACGAAAGAGATTCAAGGAACGCAGAAATGATTTGTTTATCCTAAAGAAATTAGGATCAGTCGACCTAAGCACGTTGTCGGCTAACAAAGCGATTCCTTAAAATGGGCTCAAGGAATTCTTGAGGCTGGAATAAGGGAACGATCACCGGATGAACTGCCATCCTCCAAAAGGGATCAACGATCGTTTGCCTCAGTTGCTAAAGACAGTCTTGTGATGGCTATCATTAATAAAGGAGCATTGGACGGTATGGTTCCAAAGCAAAAATGGGGGGAAATTGAGAATGCTCTGTCTGTCGTCTACTCACAGGTGCTGGAAAAGTTTCCCGGCCCAGATCCTCGACACCAAGAGGCTGGTTGGTATCAAGGACGATTTATAGAAACAAAATATGTGAATTAAGTACTCCAGGGTTCAAACTACAGTAATCCCGGAATTTGACGACGTTAATCGAAACGACGTAAACCGAATTAAAAATTGATCATACTTATTCCTAAGTCCATTTATGTATGTATGTGTGTGTACATAATAAAAAATCTTCAAAAATAAAGGCAATTCAGTAAGAATTTCAGAAAAAAATGTTTCGATGTCATCATCGTTGATACTTATTGTACTTATGGAAGGCGTTTTTTATTATGTGGGCAAAAAAGTCGACGACGTAAATCGAATGGCGTCGTAAATCGAAGTTTGAAGGAACAAAAAATTTTACGACGTAAATCGAAACAACGTAAACCGAGACGACGTAAATCGAGGGATTACTGTATTGCAGTATACTGGTAATGATGTAAGTCGAGCCTGTATAATTGCTAAAAACGAGCTCAACTTGTTTCTGCTTCCTTCAATGTGCAATACAGACACTGTCGTTGCCAGTTTAGAAATAGCCAAATGCAAATATAGGGTATCTTCGGTCTGCATGGGACATGATAGGGAGATGCCTCCATGTGCCGTTAACACTTTAGTTGAGGAGTCATTGAAAACAAAGACAAAACTCATTATGGGATGCGATGCAAAAGCACATCATAGTATATGGGGAAGTGGTGACATTAATACAAGAGGAGAGTCACTCCTAGAGTTTATTTGGCGTACTAATTTGGTAGTTTGCAGTAAGGGAGATGCCCCAACCTTTGTTACTAAAAACAGGCAAGAGGTTTTGGACGTCACCTTGGCCTCGCAAGAACTGAATGAAATGATATCTGATTGGCAGGTTTTAAGTGAACATAGCATCTCAGATCATCGCTACATCAGTTTCAAATTTGATGTTCATACCACCAAGACCATATTTCCGCCAAATGTTAGGAAAGCTGACTGGAATAGGTATAGGGAATCGTTCAATATGATGATACCGGAAATACCAGAGACAAATATGAGCACTGTGCAAGTTATCGAACACGCAGTGGAGAGGATTACTATGGCCTTCAACATTTCACTGAAAGCTGCATGCCCTAGAGGGAAGCCAAGGGAGGAAAATCGACAACCATGGTGGTCTACGGAGTTAGGTAATATGAGGAAATCGTGCAGGAAGCTCTTTAACAAAGCAGTCCATCCAAAGTGCATCAGAGCTCCTGTGGATTGGGAGTTACAAGCGGTGGCTGACAGAATTATCCCCTGGTTGTCGGCGATATATATATAGGATGTATCAACTTAGCATATATTCCACGAAAGTGGAGGGAATCAAAAGTCGTTTTCATACCTAAAGCGGGAAAAGCCTCTCACTCGAATGCGAAGGATTTCCGACCAATCAGGATGATAGATGTTTATCTTAGAATTAGCGTCGATTCAAGTTTGCTATCGAAACGACAACATGCATAGGGCAGGTCTACTGAGACCGCATTACATGAACTAGTCAGCTTTATTGAAAGCTCACTATCTGTCAAAGAATACACAATCGTGGCGTTTCTAGACATCGAAGGGGCGTTCAATAACGTCCATCCGAGCTCGATATTAAATGGACTGACAACTCTGAATGTTGATCCAGGTATACTTAGGCTGTTAGACGAATTTCTAAGGAAGAGACGCATTTCAGCCACACTAGGACAAGCAAAAATACAAAGGTATGTGAACAGAGGCACTCCTCAAGGAGGAGTTCTATCACCTCTTCTTTGGAATGTTGCTATAAACGACCTTCTGGTTTCCCTAGAAAAAGAAAGGATACAAGTGGTGGCATACGCAGATGATGTGGCGCTAGCAGTCAGGGCAAAATTCCCATCAACAGTTAGAGATATTATACAGAGAGCCCTCCGGATGACTGAGAAATGGGCGAAAGATAATGGTCTTGGGGTAAATCCTGCAAAGATAGAAATAGTCATGTGCTGCAAAGATCGCACAACTCCTACGGTTAGACCCATTTCCTTAGGGGGTATTGAAATTCCCTTTAGGGAGTGTGCAAAATACCTTGGCGTTATTTTGGACAGGAAGCTGAACTTTAAGCTTAATATTGAAGAAAGGGCGAGGAAAGCAACGGTAGCTTTATACTCGTGCAAAAAGGCAATAGGGAAAAAGTGGGGACTAAAACCAAAAATTGTACATTGGCCATACACGGCAGTGGTTAGACCTATAATGCTATATGGTGTTGTAGTCTGGTGGCCGGCACTTCACCAGCCGACAAGTTTAGACAAAGTTCAGCGTATGGCGTGCTTGTGTATCTCAGGTGCATTCAGCAAGACAGGAACAAACTCCCTTAATGTCATACTGCATCTATTGCCTTTAGACATTTTGGCCAAACAGTCAGCTGCAACAACGGCTGTGCGGTTGCGTGAGCTATCGCTGTGGTCGGAAAAAAGTTACGGTCACAGTTCGGCCCTCAAAATAATGCCAGATGTGCCTAACGTAGTGGATTACACTTTGGCGAGTCCACTTTTCGACAAAAAGTTTGAGACTCTAATTCCCAACAGTGAGGCGTGGTGTACACTGACCCCGGGGAATAAAAGATATTTAGATTTCTACACTGATGGCTCCAAATTCGATTGCCAAGTGGGTTTCGGAGTATATTCTAAAGATCTGGAACTTCGAATAGCGAAAAGATTACCTAATCACTCTAGTGTATTTCAGGCTGAAATATTAGCAATAAGAGAAGTGATGAATTGGCTGAGAAGTAATGCTCCAAGCAACATTGGCATTAATATATACTCAGACAGTCAATCTGCAATAAAATCTTTGGACACTGTGTTCCTCAACTCGAAAACGGCCATCGACTGCCGCAAATCTCTCAATGAGATGGCTGAGCAGCACAATATTCACCTAATATGGGTGCCTGGCCATAGGAACATACCGGGGAACTGCGAAGCAGATGAGCTAGCAAGGCTAGAAACTACCTTACATATTCCAGGGGAACTAGAATCTGTTGGTATGCCTCTGGCTACCTGCAAGCTCTTACTGTGTGAGAAGGCTGTGATGATGGCAAATGTTCGATGGGAGAATTGTAAGGGTTGTAACGACACCAAGCAAATATGGCCCATTTAAACTTAACCCCCATTTAAACTTAAACCGCACACTAGATATGCTAGTGTTCTCGAGACGCCAGATATCACTTCTGATATCTGCTATAACGGGTCGCTGCCTGATAGGCGATTTTGCAAAAACTATTGGTGCGAAGTATAATGACTATTTTATGAGCTGTCATGATGCTGAGGAAAAGGAATCAATAAAACACCTCTTGTGTGAGTGTTCTGCATTTTGTGTAAGGCGTAAGCAAATTTTAGGGGCATATAGCTTCAGATTACTGGCGGACCTGGAAAACGTTAACTTAAGCAGTCTGCTAATGTTTTTGGAACAATCTGGTTGGTTCAACAGAAGAAAATAATCGAGAAGGTTCATCGGTTAAAACTAGAAGTGCCCATATGTAATATGTACTTTTAGTTAATGTGGTATCACAATGGACTGAATAGTCTAAGTGAGCCTGAATCTTAATCGGGCTGCCACTTTAACCTATCCTATTCTAAGTAAAAGTCGGATTCGCATTTTAAGGGCATGTAACGTTTGGCCTCACGACAATATTTTTTTCAGTGTGGTATTCATTAAATCATTGGAAAGTCGTCAACGTTTATCTCAATAATATTATTCCACGAAAAATTTTATTATCGCGAAAATGATTTCGTTGGTGAGGAAAGTTTGTTTTGTGTGTAGTTTTGGATTATTCGGCAATCAGGTATCTCAGTGGAACCATACACATCCGATCGAGTATTACATTCGTGATTGAAATGATGGGACTCAAATATATGTTGGAGAAAATAATACATAATTTTAAGTAGAATAGGATGTTACCGCGTACCATCAGTTTTCTAACCAAACACACTATACACAGGGCCACTTAGCTATCTTACTCGTCAACAATCAAATGTGACTTTGTTTATCCTTTTCTTGCTTGGCTGCATGTCAGTGATGCCATGCGTAGGGAAAAATCCTTTTTTGTAGGGATTTTTTCCTAAAATTACATCTGTAGGAAAAAAGGGACAGATTTTTCATTTTTCTACAAATGTAGGGAATTTTTCCAATTTCCAGAGTTTACTACATTTTGCAACAAGAAGAGTACTTTTCCTTAATATTCCAGATATTTGAAGATCCAAAATATATGGTAGTCAAAGCTTCAATGAATGGAATACGCAATTCACCGTTAACGAAGTTCGAGTTTAGCCGCTAAAATCGCTAAAGTAAAAACTAAATCAGTAAGAAAAATGCATGAAATTATACATATTTGTTGCAAATTTTATTATAACTTGATGGGGAAAAGCCCAAAGCAAATTTTCACAAAGTTTGTATTCCTTAAAATGGATTATTAAAGAAAAGTAATCGTGAAAAAATGACGTTTTAGCGGCTAAAGCTGAGTACTATGTTCAGTTTTCAAGCTGAAAACCAGCTTGTTTTCATGGTTACTTTTTTTAATTAACTAATTTAGAAAGATAAAATTATTTGCAATCAATTCCTTGGATCTTTTCCATCCATTATTTGGCAAGACTCGATCAAAATATAATAGTCTTCATAAATATATTTGTACTTTTAATTAAGTGTTTTGGTGAAAAGGCCGAACATAGTACTCACCTTAAACTCGAACTTAATACCCACCTTATTACTGAAAAGAACTTGTCCAATAAGCTCGAATAAGTATTGTAATAATATGTAGTTTAAATAACTTGGACATTAAACCGGCCTGCATTGGTGTTAGGCTAACATAAAAATAGTAAATGTAGGATTTTTATTCCGGAATATCTTCAAAAACTGTTTTACAACTGTTACATTCACAACAGTTTTTAATGATTTAGAAAAATGTCGTCTAGTGAAGAAAATAAAACCGTGGAAAATAAAATCGTGGAAAGTTAGTAAATTGCAGAAATCTGACCCGAAGAAACACGCGGCCATTAAAGTCCACAAGAAAAATGTTGGTAGTGTTAAAAATGAGCAATGATGTTGCAATGCTCGAAATCCGAATAATAATGTCAATATTCATATTATTAAACATTTGGTCCCTTTATTGAAGGATATAATCCCTGACTATTAATTTTAAAAAAATTGAAATCAATATAAAATATTTGCCATTTTCTTGCCAAATTTGATTGAATTTAGTACCGTAGGGAAAAATGTAGGGAAAAAAATTTTGGGCGTAGGGAAAAAAGGGAATTTTTAGGAGCCGCGTAGGGAATTTTCAAAAAACTTCCTGGCATCACTACTGCATGTATTCATTACCACATACAATCAAGGGTTACTATATATAGAACAGCACACGAACACATGTTTCGGAGACGAACTATTGGCTAGAAATAGATTCACTTAACGGTAGTTAGAATTGACATTCATCGTTAGTTTATTTATACTGAAAATGGAAATTTCGTGTCCAACTAGACTTCGTAATATTGCACAGTAAAAGTTCAGTAACGCTGAGAAACTTCTACGTACGTTCGAGAAAATACGTATTCCCTATTATTATATTTGCTTCAGTCCATTTACGAACTCATTGGGAGTTCTTAACCATTTTGCTGGTAATGGCCGTAAGTTCAATTTACTTCCACTTAGTTAATTTTGTTCATCAATAGTTAAATTTAACTAACTGTGAGTAAAACTTTCAACTACTCAATATTATGGTATTTACTTGTAGTTACTACGTTCAATTTTCTCAGTGTTGCCATAAAATCTTCCTCTAAGGGTACACTGAAAAAACAGTGAACCCACCAGGAAAGATAACTTTCGATTAATTTTAGAAAATTTGGAACTTTTTTAGAAAATTTTAACTAAACGGTATTACAAGCGCTGGCATCACTCCGATATGGCAAAAATAAGTAAATATTTTTCGACAAATTCAAGAAAATTTATTAGACATAACTAAATTTTTTCAGTAGTTAAAGAAAATTTTGTAGTTTTAAGAGAAATCTTGGAGTTCAAAATTGCAAGAATGTCTTTAGTGACATACGAAGTTCATGATGGACACATTTTTGGTAAAATTTACAAATTTAAAGAAATAATGAACTATTTTGTAAGAAATACGAAATTAGGAAATCTTTATGCTTTATTTGTGTATAACTTTTTCCCGTTTTTAGTTCATTTAACTAACATACGCAAAAAATTATTTGACTAAAATAAACTTTTTCCAAACATAATGATTCTATGAACTAATATAAAGTTAATATGGCTTTAGTGAAATAGAGAGTTCACTTTTTTTTGAGTGTATAGATGGTGTTAATTACTACTTCTATTTTTCCCAAAAGCTGAAAAAGGCCGAAAATAATTCCTGAATGTAGACCTATAGCCCTTTTAACATTTTTTATCGAAAGCACTGGAAAATATTGTGCTTCAACAAATGAATGAATTCAGTGCAGAACATGACCTTTTAACGAATACACCGAAAAAACTGTTTTATAGGAAGAATGAACTACCTCGCGCGAAAATTGAACTATTTTGTACTCCATGGTTTGAGATTTCCACGAAGTGTTGGTAAAACCAGGAAAATTTAGTACCAGGAAAATTGAGTGTTGGTAAAACCAGGAAAATTACTCCCTCTCATTGAAGAAAAAATTAACTAAAAACAAGTATATACGGCCGTAAGTTCGGCCAGGCCGAAGCTTATGTACCCTCCACCATGGATTGCGTAGAAACTTCTACTGAAGCCGATATCAAGGTATCTTAAAACTTCCCAACAACGTAATATATACCACATAGTCCATACGTGGTATATATTAAACTACAAAAGGGCCGATTAAATACGTATATAATTAAGTTTCCATAGAAATAAAATTTTGACAAAATAAAATTTTGACAACATTTTCTATAGAAGTAAAATTTTGACAAAATTTTCTATAGAAATAAAATTTGGAAAAAAATTTTCTATAGAAATAAAATTTTGACAAAATTTTCTGTAGAAATAAAATTTTGACAAAATTTTCTATAGAAATAACATTTTGACAATGTTATCTGCCATGGCAGCCATGATTATGAACTGATATGGACCAATTTTTGTGTGATTGGGGATCGGCTATATAGAACTATAGACCGATATGGACCAATTTTAGCATGGTTATTAGCGGCCTTATACTAACAGCACGTTGCAAATTTCAACCGGATCGGATGAATTTTGCTCCTCCAAGAGGCCCGGAGATCAAATCTGGGGAACGGTTTATATGGGGGCTATATATAATTACACGCAGAGAAGAAACATGATTGTCACAATCATATTCGAAGAGCAAAATAATATGATAGGAGCTATTTTTGCGGCGACCATGTAACATTTTAACCTGCAACCATGTTGGCTCAGTGAACATGGTTCTAAGAAAAATATAATTGTCCTCATCTAAAATGTTATTATATTGATAAAAAGAATTTTGTTTGAATGAAAAGACAATGGTAACGATTTAAAATGTTATGGTATTCATTAAAAATGTTTTTCTCCTAGTTAAAAGAACATGGTCACAATCTAAAATGTTTTGATCTTTATGAAAAAACTTTTTTCATCGTCGAAAAAAGGACGCCACTTGAGAAAAGAAAACACAAAATTACATTTATTTGTTTGTTTTTATTTATTTATAAACTAATTCATTGTTTATTTGTATTTATAATGCCGTTCAAGCAAACATCATATATTTTTACACACTCTTTTTTTCAATTGCAACAATAAGTAATTATTACATATTTACATCCTGCCCATCAAATGTACAAACGCAGACATCATGTAACTGCAAATAAAAATAAATAATCCATATAGCAAAATGCAGAACAAAAAACAGGTACATTTTTTCAATTACACTTTCCTTTTTTGTGTTCACATAAAACCACGTGCCACTTCTGAATAAATAAATTAACACAAAACACAGTAAATCCGTATTCTCCGCCCATTCCAAGAAAAAATCAACACACGACTGACGCGCAAAATGAAAATCGTGTGTACCTGCTCAATGTTTTATAAAATTCTTTTCGCTGCAAAAAAGTTAAAAAATTAAATGGTCACGAAAAAAATGTAAATGGTTTTTATGGCCATGTAATGGTTCTAGACATGTCTATACTTAACCTATAAAAATACTTTTTTCCCTGTAAAAAAAGTAAAAAAATTGAATGGTCAGGTACATGATTTTCCCGACCATTTAATGGTCTCAAATTCTATCATTTAAATGATAGAACATGTTTGCGGTATTTGAGAACCATTCAAAAGCTTATTGCCACCATACATTTTTCTCCGCTCGAAAACTATTTTTACAAAGACAAAATACATGGTTTTCGCGACAATTACATGCTCTAGATAAGCATTAAATGGATGCGGCAACCATGTCCAAACATGGTTTTTCTGTGCGTGTATGGACCGATATGGACCAATTCTTGCGTGTTTGTTAGAGACCACATTCTAACACCATGTTCAAAATTTCAACTGGATCGGATGAATTTTGCTCCTCCAAGAGGCTCCGGAGGACAAATCTGGGGATCGATTTATATGGGGGCTATATATAATTATGGACCGATATGGACCAATTCTTGCATGGTTGTTAGAGACCATATACTAACACCACGTACCAAATTTCAACCGGATCGGATGGAATTTGCTTCTCTTAGAGCAATCGCAAGCCATATTTGGGGGTCCGTTTATATGGGGGCTATACGTAAAAGTGGACCGATATGGACCAATTTTTGCATGGTTGTTAGAGACCATATACTAACACCATGTACCAAATTGCAGCCGGATCCAATTCTTGCATGGTTGTTAGAGACCATATACTAACACCACGTACCAAATTTCAACCGGATCGGATGAAATTTGCTTCTCTTAGAGCAATCGCAAGCCATATTTGGGGGTCCGTTTATATGGGGGCTATACGTAAAAGTGGACCGATATGGCCCATTTTCAATACCATCTGACCTACATCAATAACAACTACTTGTGCCAAGTTTCAAGTCGATAGCTTGTTTCGTTCGGAAGTTAGCGTGATTTCAACAGACGGACGGACGGACGGACATGCTCAGATCGACTCAGAATTTAACCACGACCCAGAATATATATATATATATATATATATATATATATATATATATATATATATATATATATATATATATATATATATATATATATATATATATATATATATATATATATATATATATATATATATATATATATATATATATATATATATATATATATATATATATATATATATATATATATATATATATATATATATATATATATATATATATATATATATATATATATATATATATATATATATATATATATATATATATATATATATATATATATATATATATATATACTTTATGGGGCCTTAGAGCAATATTTCGATGTGTTACAAACGGAATGACAAAGTTAATATACCCCCATCCTATGGTGGAGGGTATAATAAATAAGAAAATCATTGGCGCCAAATCATGACCATTTTAACCATACAGTAGTTCATTCTTACTATTTTTGGGAATCGTTTCAGTTAAAAATGAACTTATGTGTACGGTCATTGAACTTTATACTCGCGTTTAGTTCATAAAATGTTTGAAACATACTTAAACAAACGAAAATTTCATTGGGCTGTGGAAAATTTCGCAAAATATAATAAAATTGAACTACAAACAAATAATTTTTTGCAATAAAAAATAAGTTACATTTGGCGTTAATTTAACTACGGGATTTTTTTTTGCTGTGTAGGCAATCAGGCTTTCGTAGACGCCGAAGCTGTACGACAGTTCTGGTTGATATGATAGAAACTATATGGAGGGACATTGACAGAACGGGTTTCTGTCTGTTATTACTTTTAAATCATTCTAAAGCATTTGATACTGGGTGTCACCAAATACTTTTGTCAAAACTGAGACGATTCTCAGGTTTGACCAATCAACTTCCTCACTTCTACCAACCTATCTGACATGAAGATCATAAATAGTTCTGACCTGGGATAAATATTCGCATCCTATGAATCCCAGCAGGGGAGTTCCTCAGGGGTCTGGTCTTCTCCATATACACCCAAAGATAAAATACGTTCCTCCAAAACGAAATTTTAGACGAGCAAAATTTCCTTTTGTTAAAAACTATTTTCTTTAAGATCAAATAAATACAAATTTATGAAAAGGGATACAATAATTGCCTCCGACCTTTTTTATTTGCCTTAAAAGAAAATTTTTCAGTGTCAAATGAAAACTTCGTCTAAAATTTCGTTCCTCAGAAAAGAAAACTCTTCTTCCAGCGTACATTTATCATATAGTGTATGTTTGTGAGAGTTGCGATGTGAGTGATAACTCCAACATACTGAGTGATAAATCGAACATCCTGAGCTGTGTCAACAGCATAAACAATAATTTGAAGCAGGTTAATCAATGGGCGATAGACAATGAGTTAAGGCGTAACCCTGGAAAGACAATGTGCTTAGTTTTGTCGCGTAATACTTATGACCCAAGCCCATTACCAGTGATTTTCATTGACGACTGTCAGATTGAATATGCCATATACGCAAAGTGCTTGGATGTGACATTTGATACGAAACTATCTTGGAACCAACAAATAGACATAACCATAGGATCTGCGGTATGGTATGCTTCGGAATCTCTGAAACATACAATATTTTGTTCCTACTCACATTCGTTATACTTACTTTCGAGGCTTACATATTGCTGTGAGCTTTTCGCAAATTGTGATAATAAAAGCAATTTTTGATGAACAATATAACGAAATTTTGAATATGACTTTTATGAACATGCTGAATTTCAGACGTCTAATATTTCTACACAAAATATTTTATTCGGGTGAACTGAAATATCTGCTTCAATAATTATATTTTTCACGATCGGGTAGGATAAAATCAATCATTTCAATTTGGTCTCGTTATATGGTATCGGATAGACAATTTCTCATGTTTGCTACTCGGCTGTAAACAATCTACCTTAGAAGCCCAAGTAACCATCAACAATTTAAGAATATACTGCAAAATCATTTTACTTTGATGACATAAGTTATTATCTTCTATTTACGTATGTACAAAATTTGTTTAATTTGGCAAATACATTTATGCTTCGAGGGAATTAGATTGAATAATAATGTTATATGTTTATTATTATTATTATTAGTTTTGTAAAAAAAAACTATTATTATTATTTCTATTATTTTTAATATTTTCAATGTTGTGACACATTTTTAATAATAACTTTTGTATTTATATTCATACTTGTACTGATAGGAATCAATAAAGTATGTCTGCCTACCTATCTACCCACCAAAAACTCTCTTTACTAAATAACATTTAGTTCAAAATTGGTTACCAATTGCTATTAAATGGCAATCTTTTACTTTCCTGCAGCAATACCATGAGCTAAATTATAAGCATGGGAACCAGAGTTGATAAAGTCGACACATTTGTACAGTTTTGACACTTTTGAGTAAAATATGTACCGTAGTACCCCGTAGTACGTTTTTTAAATTTTATGTAAATTCATAGTATTTGTGAACGCCAATATCCTATGGTAGATGATTACCTATATAGAAAATATAAAATAAAACGGTGATAAGTACGTCTGAAACGTAATTAGAAAGATCGTAAGTCTCGCATTTCTAAGCATCATCATCTAAGATCATCATCAGCTGACTCGGCATAATCATTTAATTTTGGTTTTTAAGGGATCGATAAGACGATTTTGTTCCAACTTTCATGACATTTGGTATTACTAAGTTTTTGATACAATGTTACACTCGAGAGGCACATTGGCTCACCTGAGTATTTTTAAGTCGCAATACTATAGATGCATTTAAAATTGGCGTAGCAACAGGAGACCTATTTGCAAATAAAGTTTTTCTTAAGGTGAATATCTCAAGGTTACTTTTAAACCAAATTGAAGTGAAATAAAAATTCGCAAATACATATTATAAAGGGTGATTTGTTAAGAGCTTGATAACTTTTTTAAAAAAAAAACGCATAAAATTTGCAAAATCTCATCGGTTCTTTATTTGAAACGTTAGATTGGTCCATGACATTTACTTTTTGAAGATAATTTCATTTAAATGTTGACCGCGGCTGCGTCTTAGGTGGTCCATTCGGAAAGTCCAATTTTGGGCAACTTTTTCGAGCATTTCGGCCGGAATAGCCCGAATTTCTTCGGAAATGTTGTCTTCCAAAGCTGGAATAGTTGCTGGCTTATTTCTGTAGACTTTAGACTTGACGTAGCCCCACAAAAAATAGTCTAAAGGCGTCAAATCGCATGATCTTGGTGGCCAACTTACCGGTCCATTTCTTGAGATGAATTGTTCTCCGAAGTTTTCCCTCAAAATGGCCATAGAATCGCGAGCTGTGTGGCATGTAGCGCCATCTTGTTGAAACCACATGTCAACCAAGTTCAGTTCTTCCATTTTTGGCAACAAAAAGTTTGTTAGCATCGAACGATAGCGATCGCCATTCACCGTAACGTTGCGTCCAACAGCATCTTTGAAAAAATACGGTCCAATGATTCCACCAGCGTACAAACCACACCAAACAGTGCATTTTTCGGGATGCATGGGCAGTTCTTGAACGGCTTCTGGTTGCTCTTCACTCCAAATGCGGCAATTTTGCTTATTTACGTAGCCATTCAACCAGAAATGAGCCTCATCGCTGAACAAAATTTGTCGATAAAAAAGCGGATTTTCTGCCAACTTTTCTAGGGCCCATTCACTGAAAATTCGACGTTGTGGCTCGTTAGTAAGTCTATTCATGATGAAATGTCAAAGCATACTGAGCATCTTTCTCTTTGACACCATGTCTGAAATCCCACGTGATCTGTCAAATACTAATGCAGGAAAATCCTAACCTCAAAAGAATCACCCTTTACTTGCTGGTAGCGCTAGGTTCTATAAAATTTATCGACAAACATTTCTTTTAAAGCCCATCCCAGAATCCCCGATCAATTTTTTTCAACTTCCGATGCAGTCCTTTTGGACAAGTCCACAAACATTTCTTCTAAAGCGCATCGTGGGATACGCCAATGATGTTTTTCCACTCCCGATGCAGTCCTTTTGGACAAGTCCACAATCATTTCTTCTAAAGCGCATCTTGGGATCCTCCAATGATTTTTTTCTACTTCCAATGCAGTCCTTGTGGACAAGTATTAGAAAGTACGCAATCAGGCTATTTTAAGTGCAAATTTTGAACAATTAAATTTCTCAAAAAAATAGAAAATTAAAAAAAAAATAGACTTTTGACTTTTTCGCTTCCATGGAAGTTCTTTTGAGAAGGGTTTGCAAATTACGAGGATTTTTTGTTGATTTTTATATATATTTATACGAAAATATATGCCGTAAATAAAAAATAAAAACGATGCAAAATATAAAAAATATTTTTTAGAAAAATATTTGATAAAAAAATTACCTCTGGTGAGATTTGAACCTACGTTTCTTATTTTTTCGTTCATACTAATAAAGAACATCTCGAGAAGCAATTAAAATGTTATTCTTTGGTGTCGTATTACGATTATATCACAAACATTTGAATTGACCTTTCGACGCTTTATGTTCAATGGCGTTTGTGGCTGAGTGTGCTAAGGCGTTCTGTTATAGTGCCATCAAACCCAGGTTCAACCCCTGGTCGGAGCGAAAAAGTTTTTCAAATCGTAAAAAATTAGGTAATAGGAAAATAATAGTGTAATAAAAAATATGGTTGAAAAAAAAATTAAATTGGTTGAAAAAAAATTTTTGTTTTTTGAAACAGACTGAATACAAACTAAACGAAACAAAAAATTATTTAAAGATATCGTCCTTAAATTAACAGAAATATGGTCAAATATTTATGGTCAAAACGCTTCAAATATAGGCTTTGATCTACTTTGAGGATTTGTTTGGAATTGAAAAAACATGCTTTACTTTGAAGTATAGGTTATAATTTGGATTTTTAAACCGGCATTTGTTTGTATGTGAATATCATTATTAATAAAGGGTGATTTGTTAAGAGCTTGATAACTTTTTTTTAAAAAAAAACGCATAAAATTTGCAAAATCTCATCGGTTCTTTATTTGAAACGTTAGATTGGTCCATGACATTTACTTTTTGAAGATAATTTCATTTAAATGTTGACCGCGGCTGCGTCTTAGGTGGTCCATTCGGAAAGTCCAATTTTGGGCAACTTTTTCGAGCATTTCGGCCGGAATGGCCCGAATTTCTTCGGAAATGTTGTCTTCCAAAGCTGGAATAGTTGCTGGCTTATTTCTGTAGACTTTAGACTTGACGTAGCCCCACAAAAAATAGTCTAAAGGCGTCAAATCGCATGATCTTGGTGGCCAACTTACCGGTCCATTTCTTGAGATGAATTGTTCTCCGAAGTTTTCCCTCAAAATGGCCATAGAATCGCGAGCTGTGTGGCATGTAGCGCCATCTTGTTGAAACCACATGTCAACCAAGTTCAGTTCTTCCATTTTTGGCAACAAAAAGTTTGTTAGCATCGAACGATAGCCATCGCCATTCACCGTAACGTTGCGTCCAATAGCATCTTTGAAAAAATACGGTCCAATGATTCCACCAGCGTACAAACCACACCAAACAGTGCATTTTTCGGGATGCATGGGCAGTTCTTGAACGGCTTCTGGTTGCTCTTCACTCCAAATGCGGCAATTTTGCTTATTAACGTAGCCATTCAACCAGAAATGAGCCTCATCGCTGAACAAAATTTGTCGATAAAAAAGCGGATTTTCTGCCAACTTTTCTAGGGCCCATTCACTGAAAATTCGACGTTGTGGCAGATCGTAAGTCTATTCATGATGAAATGTCAAAGCATACTGAGCATCTTTCTCTTTGACACCATGTCTGAAATCCCACGTGATCTGTCAAATACTAATGCATGAAAATCCTAACCTCAAAAGAATCACCCTTTATATCGCAAAACGAGAATGAAATTTTCATGAATGAGATTTGTGCCCTAATTTTAATTTATTGATCCTAGAAAGTACCATAAAAATATCTTTATTTTATAGAAGCCGCATCTTTGGCTTGAAATCCATACCAAAATTCTTAAAGAACATATATTCGGATCCAAGTAAACTGTTTTCTTCTAACTAACTGCAAAGCGGATGCGTAAGCAAGGCTTGGAACTACCTTACATATTACAGGGGAACTAGAATCTGTTGGTATGTCTCTGGCTACCTGCAAGTGCTTACTGCGTTAGAAGACTGTTATGATGGCAAATGTTCGATGCAAGAATTGCAAGGGTTGTAACCAGGGATCCGGAGCAGAGCGGAGCAAGCCCTTTTTTTGCCGGAGCGGGAGCGGCATTTCTAAAATCCGGAGCGGAGCGGGAGCGGAGCGGGAGCGGAGCGGTTTCCAAATGAAAAACCGCTCCGCTCCGAATAAAATATTACTTGAATGAAATGTGTAACTTTGAAATTACACTGTGTAGGTAATTTCAAATATAGCTAGTAGTTTGTAATGAACGTCAAATAAATGCAATTAAATGATCTTATTTATATTTAATTTTTTAGTTTTCTTCACTGAAAAAAATATTGTCGTGAAGTCAAAGATTTCATGTCCTTAGAATAAGAATGCAAATTTTGCTTAACATGGAAGACGCATTTCTCTAAACTTTTGAATGAAGTTGTAATGTCCTTATAATTAAGTGATTTTACTTAAAAATGTGTATCATAACATGAAAGATAAAATTTTTGAGGTAATGTCAACGTGACTTTAATAATTAAGAAAATTTTTTTTCAGTGTAAGGACATTCATATTTGCTTTACTATTGTACTATATCCTAGAATTCTCTTATTTCTGATATTAGTTCTCGAAAATTTAATTAAAATTATGGATAGTTTCAATTTTGGTTGAAAAATGTGCGCATATACATTTATTTTATTTTTTTCACATTGACTTGATTTGTATTATTGCATGTTATCTACTTTTTTGAGAACGAACATTTCTTAAAAACGCTGTTCGAAAATGTATTTTTGCAATAAAAGAGAAAAAAGCGAAATTAGGTAACACTAGATCTGAGTAAGAATATTCGTAGGTATACCACGGACTGATTTCGATGGAGGTTGTTGCAAACATAAACATAAATATACACACACACATTACAAATATAACAAAACCTCTTCTCTACGCCTGTTGCAAAACAAAAAACTTTCGGAGAGTAGCTACTTCTACTCTGTGTATAGACTTTCAATTCCAATCAGTGTTGCCGTTTTGGTCCGATCGGACCAAAATTGGTCCAAAAAATTTCTAATTTTTAAATTTGGTCCGATGGTCGGACCAAACAGAATGTGGTCCATTTTCATAAATTTGGTTTCTATCACATATTAAATAGTAGATGGTGCACCGCAAAGAATATTGTCGGGAGGCCAAATATTTCACATGCGTAAAATATGAATACGAATTTTGCTTAGAATAGAAAACGTATTTCTCTGAAGTAAAGTTTTTTCCTTGTCTAAAAGTCTCTAAACTTTTCAATGAAGTCTGTTTGTCCTTTTAGCTAAGTGATTCGACATAAAAATGTGTATCCTAGCATGAATGAAAATTTTGTTTTAATGAAGTCAAAATGGATTTAATATTTCTGAAAAAATCTTCAAAATTAATAAAATGTTTCAACACATTGTTTTAAAATCATTATACCCTAAACCACATAGTGGTTAGGGTATAATAAGTTTGATCTGCCAAAAAATGTGCCTACCAGAAATATTGATTTTAGACCCAATAAAGTATATACCGATCGACTCAGAATCACCTCCTGAGTCGATCTAGCGCTTGGTGTCCGTCCGTCCGTCTGTCCATGTATTTGTTGTTCACAGGATTCCGGTCGCAATTATTAACCGATTTTGATGAAGTTTGGTACAGGGATTTTTTTTGGCCACAAGGACAAACGCTATTGAATTTGGAATAAATCGGATCAAATTTAGATATAGCATACACTGAAAAAAAAGCATGCCCGGTTCCAAAGATTTTGTCTTTACTTTAAAAATTTTGGTATTGATTCCGAGCCAAAGAGGCGGAAAATACAAGTAAGGATACTTTTAAGACACAATTCTCTTTTAAATTTGGGTTTTGTGTATTTGCTTCTAGGAAGCAAATTTTAATTTTTCGCTTTTTCAGCTTTTTTTCTTCATATGCTATCAAAGTCCTTTAAAAACGAGTTAACGACAACTTTATTTTCAAAATTAAGACTCCACTTCCAGTAGTAATTATGCTATGTTTCAAGTAAAAAGCGTCTTTAAAATGAAGTGTTGAAAAACATGTCCTATATTTGAAAGATTTTTTGCTTTGTAGTCAAGATGCAAAAAGACAACAAATTTAAAGATAATTTCATTAAATTTAAAGAATTTTTCTGAATTATTAAAGTCAAGTTGACCTTAGCCCTAACATTTTTTCTTTCATGTTATGATACCCATTTTTAAGTCAAATCACTTAATTATAAGGATAATACGACTTCATTGAAAAGTTTATCGACTTTTGGACAAGGAAAAAAACTTTATATTAGAGAAATGCGTCTTCTATGCTAAGCAAAATTTGCATTCGTATTTTAAAGACATGAAATCTTTGACCCCACGACAATATTTTTTTCAGTGTATATATGTACTGCTCGATTTCGACAAATGGGGTCACGTTGCACTTTTTTACTAACCGATCGTCGTCAAATTTAGCACAAAATAATCTTTTGTATCACCCTCTAAGTCTGAAAATTTCATCGAAATCGGTTCAGATTTAGATATAGGTCCCATATATATGTATCGCCCAATTTTGCCAAATTATGTCATAAAACCCTTATTTATCAACCGATCGTACTCAAAGTTGGCTAAATGTAATCTTCTATAGCACTAACTATATGTGCAAAAAATCATCGAAATCGGTTCAGATTTAGCTATAGCTCCCATATATGTACCACCCGATTTTTCTAAATAAAACAAGTAAGGAAAGTCTAAATTCGGGCGGGGCCGACTATATTATACCCTGCACCACTTTGAACCGATTTCAATAAAATTTGGCATACTTGACTACACTACTAATTGTACCCCTAGTGCAAAATTTCAACCTAATTGGGATAAAACTCTAGCTTCTGGGACCGTATTAGTCCATATCGGGCGAAAGATATATATGGGAGCTATATCTAAATCTGAACCGATTTCAATAAAATTTGACACACTTGACTCTAGTGCTAATTGTTCTTCTTCTGCAAAATTTTAAGCAAATTAGGGTAAAACTCTGGCTTCTGGGGCCATATAAGTCCATATCGGGCGAAATATATATATGGGAGCTATATCTAAATCTGAACCGATTTCTTCCAAAATCAATAGGGTTCTATTCTGAGCCAAAGCATGTACTTGTGTCAAATTTGAAGTCGATTGGACTAAAACTGCGACCTAGACTTTGATTACAAAAATGTGTTCACGGACAGACGGACATCACTATATCGACTCAAGAGCCCACCCTGAGCATTTTTGCCAAAGACACCATGTGTCTATCTCGTCTCCTTCTGGGTGTTGCAAACATATGCACTAACTTATAATACCCTGTTCCACAGTGTATATAATAAAACTCAATTGAACAAATAATACAATATTTGTACTATAATTTTCTCGAAGAGGAGCGGAGCGGAGCGATTTTTTTTTTCTCGGAGCGGAGCGTGGAGCGGAGCGGTTTTTTTTTTTCTCCGGAGCGGGAGCGGAGCGAAAAAAATGGACAACTCCGGATCCCTGGTTGTAACGATACCAAGCAAATATGGCCCCATTTAAACTTAAACCGCACACTAGATATGCTAGTGTTCTCGAGACGTCAGATATCACTCCTTATATCTGCTATAACGGGTCGCAGTCTGATAGGCAATTTTTCAAAAACTGTTGGTGCGAAGTAGAATAATTACTGCATGAGCTGTCATGATGTGGAGGAAATGGAATCAATTAAACACCTCTTGTGTGAGTGTTCTGCATTTTGTGTAAGGCGTAAGCGATTACGCTTTTTCAACCGTCGAACGGAACGGATGTGTTTTTTAATAGCGGATAAAATCATCGTAATAAGTACCTACTATAAATTTCAAGTGTGGTGGGATATTAGGCCACCATGCAGAGAAATTCAAAGACATCCACTGGGTTGCTAACTTCAGGGCCCAGTGGACGGGTATCGACTGAAGTTATAAATTTGGGCAATGACCAAGAGTTAGGCCCAATTAGTCGACCTGTAGACGGGTCGACAGGTGGCGACAATTTGACAAGTCGGACCTTTTCCAAGGTAACGGCATCAAAAGGAGGTAATCCCTCACGAAAGAGATTCAAAGAACGCAGAAATGCTTTGTTTATCCTAAAGAAATTAGGATCAGTCGACCCAAGCACGTTGTCGGCTAAACAAAGCGATTCCTTAAAATGGGCTCAAGGAATTCTTGAGGCTGGAAAAAGGGAACGATCACCGGATGAGCTGCCATCCTCCAAAAGGGATCAACGATCGTTTGCCTCAGTTGCTAAAGACAGCCTTGTGATGGCTATCATAAATAAAGGAGCATTGGACGGTATGGTTCCAAAGCAAAAATGGGGGGAAATTGAGAATGCTTTGTCTGGCGTCTACTCACAGGTGCTGGAAAAGTTTCCCGGCCCAGATCCTCGACACCAAGAGGCTGGTTGGTATCAAGGACGATTTAAGCTAGTCGCATTTGAGGACCAGAGGTCTATAGAATGTTTTAAAGCTGCTCTGATACTAATTGGTGAAGATTGGGAAGGAGCTGCTCTAGAGTTAGTCGAGAAGAAAGACATACCGGCTAGACCAAGAGCACATGCGTGGATACCTGCAAACCCTCCTGACCCTGAATCTATTTTAAATAGACTGAAACAATGCAATCCAGATCTTCCAACAGCTGATTGGGAGGTTGGCCGTTTGGATGAAGTGGATGGGCCAAGGCGGCATGCAGTGTTTATATTGAACACTCAGTCTTTGCCACATCTAGTAAAGTCTCAGGGCCGTGTATGTTATGGCTTCCATTATATCCAAATGAAGGTGTATAAAAACGATCAGCTAAAGGATTCAGAAATGGACAAGCCTCTGTCTGAATCAGAAGTAAGCGGATCCTCTTGCGAAGTCGAGGGAGATACCAAAGTTGAAGACATGGATAGATACCGTATGCGTGAAGAGGCTTCTACTGCCTCAGAACTCACCAAAGTTGAACCTATGGTTATTGCGAGAGTCACCGATATCTCTGAAGAGGACATTCTTGATGACTCGATTGAAGCGGCTGATGTGACGGTTGTTGAAAATCTCGATGGTCCTACGAATCCTCCAGATAAATCTTCATCATTGTAAGGCTGCATGTGCTGCCTTAAAAGTTCTCCTGATGAAAGGGGACATAGATATAGTTCTTATTCAAGAACCATATGTTTATAAAAACAAAATATGTGAATTAAGTACTCCGGGGTTCAAACTATTGCAGTATAGTGGTAATGATGTAAATCGAGCCTGTATAATTGCTAAAAACGAGCTCAATTTGTTTCTGCTTCCTTCAATGTGCAATACAGACACTGTCGTTGCAAGTTTAGAAATAGCCAAATGTAAATATTGGGTATCTTCGGTCTACATGGGACATGACAGGGAGATGCCTCCATATGCCGTTAAGACCTTAGTGGAGGAGTCACTGAAAACAAAGACGAAACTCATTATGGGATGCGATGCGAATGCACATCATAGTATATGGGGAAGTAGTGATACTAATGCAAGGGGAGAGTCGCTAATAGAGTTTATTTTGCGTACTAATCTGGTAGTTTGCAACAAGGGAGATGTCCCAACCTTTGTCACTAAAAACAGGCAAGAGGTTTTGGACATCACCTTGGCCTCGCAAGAACTGAATGAAATGATATCTGAGTGGCAGGTTTTAAGTGAACTCAGCTTCTCAGATCATCGCTACATCAGTTTCAAATTTGATGTTCATATCACCAAGATCATATTTCCGCCAAATGTTAGGAAAGCTGACTGGAATAGGTATAGGGAATCGTTCAATATGATGATACCGGAAATAACAGAGACAAATATGAGAAATGTGCAAGATATCGAACACGCAGTGGAGCGGATTACTAAGGCCTTCAACATCTCACTGAAAGCTGCATGCCCTAGAGGAAAGCCAAGGGGGAAACATCGACCACCATGGTGGTCTACGGAATTAAGTAATATGAGGAAATCCTGCAGGAAGCTCTTTAACAAGGCAAAGTCCACCAGAGCCCCTGAGGACTGGGACGCTTACAAGAAGAATCTGAGAGGATACAAGCGAGAACTGAGAAAGGCTCAGCATAACTCTTGGAATGCTTACTGCAGCAGTATTGAGAATACGTCCGAGGCTTCCAGACTACGGAAAGTTCTAGCATCCACCAACTCCGCTCCAGGTTTCATTAAAACATCGGAGGGCAATTGGACAACGTCCAGTGAGGAGACGCTGGAGGTACTATTGGACACACATTTTCCTGGAAATCAGACGGTTGAACCATGTACTGGCGGTGCCACAGTTGCTCAGCGGTCGTTTCCTGTCGAGGAAATTGTATCGGAAACTAGAATAAGATGGGCGCTAAATAGCTTTGGACCATTCAAATCCCCTGGACCTGATGGAATTACTCCGGCGGAGTTACAAGCTGTAACTGACAAAATTATCCCCTGGTTGTCGGTGATATATAAAGGATGTATCAACTTATCATATATCCCAGGAAAGTGGAGGGAAACAAAAGTCGTTTTCATACCTAAAGCGGGAAAAGCCTCTCACTCGAGGGCGAAGGATTTCCGACCAATCAGCTTATCCTCATTCCTACTTAAGACTCTGGAGAGGATGATAGATATTTATCTTAGAACTAGCATCGATTCAAGTTTGTTCTCGAAACGACAGCATGCATACTCGAAGGGCAGGTCTACTGAGACCGCACTACATGAACTAGTCAGCTTTATTGAAAACTCACTATCTGTCAAAGAATACACAATCGTGGCGTTTCTAGACATCGAAGGGGCGTTCAATAATGTCCATCCGAGCTCGATATTAAATGGACTGACAACTCTGAATGTTGATCCATGTATACTCAGGCTGTTAGACGAACTGCTAATGAAGAGACGTATTTCAGCCACACTAGGACAAGCAAACATACAAAAGTATGTGAACAGAGGCACTCCTCAAGGAGGAGTTCTATCACCTCTTCTTTGGAATGTTGCTATAAACGACCTTCTGGTTTCCCTAGAAAAAGAAAGGATACAAGTGGTGGCATACGCAGATGATGTGGCGCTAGCAGTCAGGGGAAAATTCCCATCAACAATTAGAGATATTATACAGAGAGCCCTCCGGATGACTGAGAAATGGGCGAAAGATAATGGTCTTGGGGTAAATCCTGCAAAGACAGAAATAGTCATGTACTGCAAAGATCGCAAAACTCCCACGGTTAGGCCAATTACCTTAGGGGGTATTGAAATTCCCTTTAGGGAGTGTGCAAAATACCTTGGCGTTATTTTGGACAGGAAGCTGAACTTTAAGCTTAATATTGAAGAAAGGGCGAGGAAAGCAACGGTAGTTTTATACTCGTGCAAAAAGGCAATAGGGAAAAAGTGGGGACTAAAACCAAAAATTGTACATTGGCTATACACGGCAGTGGTTAGACCTATAATGCTATATGGTGTTGTAGTCTGGTGGCCGGCACTTTCACCAGCCGACAAGTTTAGACAAAGTTCAGCGTATGGCGTGCTTGTGTATCTCAGGTGCATTCAGCAAGACAGGAACAAACTCCCTTAATGTCATACTGCATCTATTGCCTTTAGACATTTTGGCCAAACAGTCAGCTGCAACAACGGCTGTGCGGTTGCGCGAGCTATCGCTGTGGTCGGAAAAAGGTTACGGTCACAGTTCTGTCCTCAAAATAATGCCAGATGTGCCTAACGTAGTGGATTACACTTTGGCGAGTCCACATTTCGACAAAAAGTTTGAGACTCTAATTCCCAACAGTGAGGCGTGGTGTACACGGACCCCGGGGAATAAAAGATATATAGATTTCTACACTGATGGCTCCAAATTGGATGGCCAAGTGGGTTTCAAAGTATATTCTAAAGATCTGGAACTTCGAATAGCGAAAAGATTACCTGATCACTGTAGTGTTTTTCAGGCTGAAATATTAGCAATAAGAGAGGTGGCGAATTGGCTGAGAAGTAATGTTCCAAAAAATGTGGGCATTAATATATACTCAGACAGTCAACCTGCAATAAAATCCTTGGACTCTGTGTTCCTCAACTCGAAAACGGCCATCGATTGCCGCAAATCTCTCAATGAGATGGCTGAGCAGTACAATATTCACCTAATATGGGTGCCTGGTCATAGGAACATACCGGGGAACTGCGAAGCGGATGAGTTGGCAAGGCTAGGGACTACCTTACATATTCCAGGGGAACTAGAATTTGTTGGTATGCCCCTAGCTACCTGCAAGCTCATGCTGCGTGAGAAGGCTGTTATGATAGCAAATGTTCGATGGGAGAATTGCAAGGGTTGTAACGACACCAAGCAAATATGGCCCCATTTCAACTTAAATCGCACACTAGATATGCTAATGTTCTCGAGACGTCAGATATCACTCCTGATATCTGCTATAACGGGTCGCTGCCTGATAGGAGATTTTGCAAAAACTATTGGCGCGAAGTATAATGACTATTGTATGAGCTGTCATGATGCGGAGGAAAAAGAATCAATTAAACACCTCTTGTGTGAGTGTCCTGCATTTTGTGTAAAGCGCAAGCAACTTTTAGGAGCATATAGCTTCAGATTACTGGCGGATCTGGAAAACGTTAACTTAAGCAGTCTGCTAATATTTTTGGAACAATCTGGTTGGTTCAACAAAGAAAAATAATCAAGAAGGTTCAGCGGTTAAAACTAGAAGTGCCCATATGTAATAGGTACTTTTAGTTAATGTGGTATCACAATGGACTGAATAGTCTAAGTGAGCCTGAATCTTAATCGGGCTGCCACTTTAACCTAACCTAACCTAACCTAAGGCGTAAGCGAATTTTAGGGGCATATAGCTTTAGATAACTGGCGGACCTGGAAAACGTTAACTTAAGCAGTCTGCTATTGTGTTTGGAACAATCAGTTTTGTTCAACAGAAGAAAGTAATCGGGTGGGTTCAATCGGTGAAAACTACAAGTGCCTATATGTAATAGGTTCTTTTAGTTAATGAGGAATGGACTGAATATTCTAAGTGAGCCTGAAAATAAATCAGGTCGCCACTTTAACCTAACCTAAACTGTTTTCTTGAATGTACTTTTACTATTGACGTTTAATTTTAATTATAAACAGCGAGTCGCATCGCTGATAAAATTCATGTGAAATTTCTTACAGTGTACAGTTATATAAGTGCTAATTTTGGTAATTTGTTGACTAATATTCAACGAAAAAAAGAAAGCAAAAACATGTAAACTGCTATGTTTGTGTGACAAACTGTGTCCAGGACAGCATGATTTTAACTTTAGCTGGTTTACTTACTAAGGAACCCTTGTAATGAAAATATTAACCATTTTATCAACAAATATCCGTAATTCAAAAGATGTCAACAGCAGAAGTAATACGGGCCTTAGTTCACCGTAATCTAAAGGCAAACACATGCAAATAAATGAAGCGGAACCGCGACAGTTGCCACAATACGCTTGACTTGACATGAGAAATATTCTCGAAGCTAATAGGTGCATTTGTTTCCTAAGCTTGACTGAATCGTATGGCAGCCATGAATAATAGTATGGTACGGGGGCGGTTCGGAAACTTCTTAGCCTATCAATGAAGGAGAATAGTTGGTTTTTCAAAAATATTTTTATTTTCCTGAAACTTCAATACACTTATTCCAACGCTTTTCTAGCAATTCTATCCCTTGATTAAAATAGTTTTCCTCAAGGTCTTCAATATAGTGGTTTACAACTGTAATTGCATCTTCATTTGAGGTAAAACGCTTGCCAGCAAGGAATTTTTTTAGATTTGGGAACAAGTAAACGTCACTGGGAGCTAAATCAGAAGAATAAGGTGGGTGGTCAAGCAACTCGTACTTTAGTTCGTTGATTTTAGCCATTAACCATCTGGAGTATAGTGGAGCATCCATGTCTCATCAACAGTTATGAAACGACGCTTAAAATCCATTTTATTTCGCTTAAAACGATCCAAACAAGCTTGAGAAATGTTCATTCTTATGCGTTTTCGATGGACTGTTAACAAATGTGGCACCCATCTTGCAGAAAGCTTTTTCACTTGTAGTTCTTCATGCAAAATTTAATGGGCTCGAATATTTGAGATGCCCATGATATTAGCAATTTCACGCACTTTTATTCGTCGATCATTTAATACCATATCATGCACTTTGGCTACAATTTCTGTTGTTGTTGCTGTTTTTGGACGTCAACTACGTTCAATGCTTGTACGACCACGTTTAAATTCAGCAACCCAATTTTTTACTGTTGCATATGAAGGAGCACTTTCACCTAACACACAAACCCGATAAACCTTTTTCATGTAAATATTTAATGACAAGACTCATTTCTAATTTTTCCATTGTAAAAAAATTGCGGATGCGTCTTTTTTGAACACCTGTTTCTATATGAAGGAGTTGTCATATAGAAACAAAATTTCATAACAGTGATGGAAGTTTCCAAAACACTTAACTTTTTTTCTGTTTATACTGCGCTTTTTGTGCTAGGCTACACCGAAAGAATTCTCTTCGTTAATTTTACGAAGAATTCTTCATTAACTATTCTTCGTGAATTCTTCATTAAAATAACGAAATTTTCATTCATTTTCGTAAATTTTACGAAGAACACTTTACGAATATACGAAACTTCTACGAAATATTCTACATTAACTTTTCTTCGTAAAAAGTTCGTACTTTTAACGAAACTTTCTTCAAATTTCATGAATTTTGTGAAGAAGTTTTTACGAATATTTTACGAAACATTCTGCGTCAAAATTTCTTCATAAAAAGTACGAAACATTTTCTTTGAAATAACGAACAAGTTTCATTGTAGTTGTAAAATTTCCGTTCGCGACATAAAATTGTCTTTTATAATGAGCTTGAGTGCATTCCTTTATTCTATTTTTTTATGCAAGTCTATGCTACTTCTCATTTGGGTGATAGAGCGCTATGAATAAAAGTGAAGCAATAAAACTAAAAATTATTCAAAAACTTAAGATGTAAAGTAGTGATGTGATAGTGATTTTCGACTGTAATTTTTTTCTAAAAGTTCGAACATTTTTGAAAACAAAAGTACGAAAGTTTTTCATAAAAAGTACGAAAATTTTTCATAAAAACTACGAAAGTTTTTCATAAAAATACGAAACAATTTCATAAAAAGAACGAAATTTTTTCATAAAAAGTACGAAGATTCTCCATAAAAAATACGAAGATTCTTCATAAAATTTTTTCGAATTTTTTTCTTACAAACTACGAAAATTTGGGAAGAACTTTTCTTCGTAAAAAGTACGAATTATTTCGTACTTTTAATGAAAAGTTTCTTTGGTTGTAAAACAATGACAAATTTCGTACTTTTAACGAAATTTTTCGTTCTTTTTACGAAGAAAATTCTTTCGGTGTAAGAAGTTTCCGAACTGCCCACGTATATCATAGCAGTGTTGCCAACTCCCCAAGGCCGAAAAGCACCAAAAATATATTAAAAATTCTAACATACCACCTTCCACCACAAAATCGTAAATTAAATGCTTTACTAAAAAAAAAAAAAAAAAAAAAAAAAAACTTCCGAAGATGTATTATAGCATATTTGTTTATTGAATTTTATGAAGTTAAGGGGGGTATTAAGATCGAGTTTAGCTGCTAAAATAGTCATTTTTTCACAATTACTTTTCTTTAATACTTGGCTATACCCCATCAAGTTATAATAAAATTTGCAGCAAATATGCATAATTTTATGCCTTTTTTTACTGATATAGTTTTCACTTTAGCGACAAAACTCAAACTTAGTACTCACCATTATGAACCGCTATTCAAGAATACACCTTGATGAGTTTTAATGCTTTCGTCCAATTAATTTTGAACAGTGATGTTTTTCAACTTTCAAAATATTAATATATGGAAGGAGTCTATTACTTATTTCAGTTGTGTGACTTTCCTACAGAATACCCTAAATAACAATATTAATTAAAAAATAATCAATGCCAACTTCATAACAATCAAATTCTATATTTGGCAATAAATTTGAGTTTCTTCAGCTCTTGAAAGTCTAATCAAAATTTTTGGATCAATTACTTAATACTGTTCAAAATAAAAAAAACACCAAAAGCACTAAATGAAAATGCCAGAAAGCACCAAGTTGGTGCTTTTTTTTAAAAGGCACCAAAAAGGTAATTTGGTGCTTTTTAGAAATCAAAAAGCACTAAATTTGGTGCTAAAAGCACCAAATTGGCAACACTGTATCATAGCACCATGCTGGAGCCTTAATTTGGTTTTGGTTTCAACCTCGTAACTCAAACGGAAGTCTATAAAGCTGTAATGTCAGTGACTTCAAATACCGTTGGATATGACGACATTCATCCAAAATTCGTTAGAATTATTCTGCCACATATTCTGTTGTACGTTACATCAGGGCTGTGGAGTCGGAGCCGGAGTCGTAGAAATTTTGCTCGACTCCGACTCCGGCGAAACAAACTGAAAACACTTCCTATCTTAAGGTGGGTATTAAGTTCGAGTTTAGCCGCTAAAATCGTAATTTTTTTACGATTACTTTTCTTTAATAATCCATTTAAGGAATACAAACTTTGTGAAAATTTTCTTTGGGATATTCCCCATCAAGTTATAATGAAATCTGCGACAAATATGTATAATTTCATGACATTTTTTACTCATTTAGTTTTCACTTTAGTGAAAATTAGCGGCTAAACTCGAACTTAATACTCACCTTTAGTAACTAAAGAAATATTTCGACAAATTATATTCCATTAGGGTTTTTAATCGAACAACGAAAAACGAAGTAATGGATTTCAGGCCATTCAAAGTGTATTTATGTGGGTGAAATTTCACGGCGATATAAAAAGTAGGTTTTACTAGAATATGGGCCGAATAGATCAATTGTATTGTCAATTTAACATATTTAAATATTGATTTTTGACCATATAGGTACTCTTGATAAAGGTACAATTTTAAGATAATATAGCAGTAGAACCTAACATTCTAAATTTTTTGGCAGGTATGTCGAGTTCGAAGATGGGCCATACAGAACAATTTTGTGATATAGCACCTACATACACGCAGAGAAGAAACATGATTGCCACAATCATATTCGAAGAGCAAAATAATATGATAGCAGCTATTTTTGCGGCGACCATGTAACATTTTAACCTGCAACCATGTTGGCTCAGTGAACATGGTTCTACGAAAAATACAATTGTCCTCATCTAAAATGTTATTATATTGATAAAAAGAATTTTGTTTCCATTAAAAGACAATGGTCACGATCTAAAATGTTATGTTATTCGTCAAAAATGTTTTTCTTCTAGAAAGAAAATGGTCACAACCTAAAATGTTTTGATTTTTTTGAAAAAACTTTTTTCGTCGTCGAAAAAAGGACGCTACTTGAGAAAAGAAAACACAAAATTAACTTTATTTATTTAAACTAATTCATTGTTTATTTGTATTTACTATGTCGTGCAAGCAAACATCACATATTTTTACACACTCTAGTTTGGTTCAATTTCAACAATAAGAAATCATTCCATATTTACTTCGTGCCCATCAAATGTACAAACACAGACATCATATAACTGCAAATAAAAATAAATTATACCATATGTCAAAATGCAGAACAAAAACCAGGTACATTTGTTTCAATCACACTTCCCTTTTTTGTATTCACATAAAACCACGTGCCATTTCTGAATAAATAAATTAACACAATAATTCCGTATTCTCAGTCCATTCCAAGAAACAATCAACACACGACTGACGCGCAAAATGAAAATCGTGTGTACCTGCTCAATGTTTTTATAAAATTCTTGTCGCTACAAAAAAATTAAAAAATTAAATGGTCACGAAAACAATGTACATGGTCTTTATACTTTTTTCTATGCAAAAAAGTAAAAAAAATTGAATGGTCAGGTACATGATTTCCCTGACCATATAATGGTTTCAAATTCTATCATTTAAATAATAGAACATGTTTGCGTCATTTGAGAACCATTTAAATGCTTATTGCCAACATATATTTTTCTCCGCTCGAAAATTATTTTTACAAAGACAAAATACATGGTTTTCGCGACAATTACATACTCTAAATAAGCATAAAAATGGATGCGGCAACCATGTCCAAACATGTTTTTTCTGTGCGTGTATAAACCCATCTTCCGATTTATTTTAAGAAGTTTTTCCCGGTCTAAAATTTTCATAAGATTTGTCAGAAATTTTGAATTTAGAGTTGCTCTGATACTAATTGGAGTTATTATCCATAAATAAATGCGTAAATTTCCCGTCGGCACAGATTTTGTAATTGTATATGGAGATAATTACTTGAGAAATCTCCATATACACTCGATGTCCTTGAAAGCTGTAATTTTAAATTAAACCTCTGCCAACATGCCATCTGGGAGAATGTTTATTTCATCAAAGCCACTCGAAATTATTTACATTAAATTAATGGCCTCTAACAGGGATGATAAATTATGTTGACGAAAAAGTACTAAAAATGTATTAAAAATGCACTTTTCGAAGCCAAAAGGTGCTAAAAGTACATAATATCAAATTTATAGACTATTGTAAAAGTATACGTATATTAAAATCTAGCCCGATTTGGACAATTTTTTTAGTTTCTCTAAATTTTATTTCTATAGAAAATTTTGTCAAAATTTTATTTCTGCAGAAAATTTTATTTCAGCGAAAATTTTGTGAAAATATTATTTCTATAGAAAATTTTGTCAAAATTTTATTTCTATAGAAAATTATGTCAACATTTTATTTCTATAGAAAATTTTATAAAAATTTAATTTCTATAGAAAATTTTGGCAAAATTTTATTTCTAAGAAAATATTGTTCAAATATTATTTCTATTGAAAATGTCAAAAATTTCTATAGAAAATTTTTTTAAAATTTTATTTCTGTAGAAAATTTTTTCAAAATTTTATTTCTATAGAAAATTTTGTCACAAAGAAGAAGCACTTTGCAAAATCTACCAAACGAATGTGGTATAGACAATATTCCTCTCAAAAATGTTGAGATTCTTTAATAAAAACTAAAATATCCTAATTTGAGAATATGTATATTTCTTCAATGTCCGCTTTTTATAATTTTTAGAGTTGATATGTGAGAAACGTTCACATTTAGGGCAGAGTAATTGTGATGAAAAAGTACCAAATGACTCGCGGTCGTGCCACGGTGCTTTTGGCAGTCGAAATGTATCAAAACAAGTATATACGGCCGTAAGTTCGGCCAGGCCGAAGCTTATGTACCCTCCACCATGGATTGCGTAGAAACTTCTTCTAAACACTGCCATCCCCAATCGAATTGAACCGGATCGGATGAATTTTGCTCCTCCAAGAGGCTCCGGCGATCAAATCTGGAGAATGGTTTATGTGGGGGCTATATATAATTATACACCGATATGGACCAATTCTGGCACGGTTGTTAGAGACAATATACTAACACCCTGTTCCAAATTTCAACCGGATCGGATGAAATATGCTTCTCTGAGAGGCTCCACAAGCCAAATCTGGGGATCGGTTTATATGCGGGATATATATAATTGTGAACCGATGTGGACCAATTTTTGCATGGATGTTAGAGACCATATACTAACACCACGTTCCACATTTGAACCTGATCGGATGAATTTTGCTCCTCCAAGAGGCTCCGGAGGTCAAATAAGGAGAACGGTTTTTATGGGGGCTATATATAATTATAGACCGATATAGACCAATTTTTGCATGGTTGTTAGAGACCATATACCAACACCATGTACCAAATTTCAGCCGGATCGGATGAAATATGCTTCTCTTAGACGCTCCGCAAGCCAAATCTGAGGGTCCCTTTATATGGGGGCTATACGTAGAGGTGGACCGATATGGCCCATTTGCAATACCATCCGACCTACATCAATAACAACTACTTGAGTGTCCATAACTGATAGACCATTTATAAATCGATGTTTCACGATTTTATTTCTATAGAAACAATATTCGTAACTGTCCAGCTATTCCTGTCATCTGTTGTATGGTTATTTAAAATTCCTCCCGTCCTAATTTTTGTCAGTTTATGTTTGTTTTCTATATCCGACACATTACATTTTTTAACATCTAAACTTTCTGTCTGATTAGCCCGACATTTTGATTTTTGTGTATTTTTCTTTTTTATATAGATTTATTTTTTATAAAATGCCTATATAGATTAATTCCAGGATTTTACTTCTTAAACTTTTGGAAGCCTAATAATTTTTTGTTTTTATAAATACATATTCTGGAGATTGTTGTTATTTACCCATTTATTTATTGGCCTGACATTAAAATGTAGAGTTCTTTACATCCCTGATATTTGTCGTCGAGTCGTGCTGAGATTTGTCGTCGAGTCGTATCAAAATTAAAAATTAGGGTTCTTTAGGGCATATAAACACATATGGCAAAATAGAATACTTATATAGGTCTATTTTTGGAACACTACAACTTAAAATTACAATTGGAGTACTGTTAAAATGAGATTTAAGTACACCACCTGGAGTCGACTCCGGAGTCGGAATCGAGGCTAATAAGAAATGCTGGAGTCGGAGCCGGAGTCGAGCAAAATTGACTCGACTCCACAGCCATGCGTTACACATGTTTTCAATTTAGCTATAATGACCAGCAGCTTTCCTTCTATGTTTCCCGGCCCAGATCCTCGACACCAAGAGGCTGGTTGGTATCAAGGACGATTTAAGCTAGTCGCATTTGAGGACCAGAGGTCTATTGAATGTTTTAAAGCTGCTCTGATACTAATTGGAGCTGCTCTAGAGTTAGTCGAGAAGAAAGACATACCGGCTAGACCTAGAGCACATGCGTGGATACCTGCAAACCCTCCTGACCCTGAATCTATTTTAAATAGACTGAAACAATGCAATCCAGATCTTCAAATTTGAAGTGGATGGACCAAGACGGCACGCAGTGTTTATATTGAACACTGAGTCTTTGCCACATCTAGCAAAGTCTCAGGGCCGTGTATGTTATGGCTTTCATTATACCCAAATGAAGGTATATAAAAGGGATCAGCTAAAGGATTCAGAAATGGACAAACCTCTGTCTGAATCAGAAGTAAGCGGATCCTCTTGCGAAGTTGAAGGAGATACTAAAGGTGCAGACATGGATAGACACCGTATGCGAGAGGAGGTTTCTACTGCCTCAAAACTCACCAAAGTTGAACATATGCTTATTGCGAGAGTCACCGAGATCTCTGAAGAGGACATTCTTGATGACTCGATTGAAACGGCTGATGTGACGGTTGTTGAAAATCTCGATGGTCCTACGGATCCTCCAGATAAATCTTCACCATTGTAAGGCTGCATGTGCTGCCTTAAAAGTTCTCCTGATGAAAGGGGACATAGATATGGTTCTTATTGAAGAACCATATGTTTATAGAAACAAAATATGTGAATTAAGTACTCCGGGGTTCAAACTATTGCAGTATAATGGTAATGATGTAAATCGAGCCTGTATAATTGGTAAAGACGAACTCAACTTGTTTCTGCTCCCTTCAAAGTGCAATACAGACACTGTCGTTGCCAGTTTGGAAATAGCAAAATGCAAATATTGGGTATATTCGGTCTACATGGGACATGATAGGGAAATGCCTCCATGTGCCGTTAACACCTTAGTTGAGGAGTCAATGAAAACAAAGACAAAACTCTTTATGGAATGCGATGCAAATGCACATCATAGTATATGGGGAAGTGGTGACATTAATACAAGAGGAGAGTCACTCCTAGAGTTTATTTTGCGTACTAATTTGGTAGTTTGCAATAAGGGAGATGCCCCAACCTTTGTTACTAAAAACAGGCAAGAGGTTTTGGACGTCACCTTGGCCTCGCAAGAACTGAATGAAATGATACCTGATTGGCAGGTTTTAAGTGAACATAGCTTCTCAGATCATCGCTACATCAGTTTCAAATTTGATGTTCATACCACCAAGACCATATTTCCGCCAAATGTTAGGAAAGCTGACTGGAATAGGTATAGGGAATCGTTCAATATGATGATACCGGAAAGTTATCGAACACGCAGTGGAGAGGATTACTAAGGCCTTCAACATTTCACTGAAATCTGCATGCCCTAGAGGGAAGCCAAGGGAGGAAAATCGACCACCATGGTGGTCTACGGAGTTAGGTAATATGAGGAAATCGTGCAGGAAGCTCTTTAATAAACACAAAGTCCACCAGAGCTCCTGTGGATTGGGACGCTTATAAGAAGAATCTGAGAGGATACAAGCGAGAACTGAGAAAGGCTCAGCATAACTCTTGGAATCATTACTGCAGCAGCATTGAAAATACGTCCGAGGCTTCCAGACTACGGAAGGTGCTAGCATCCACCAACTCCGCTCCAGGTTTCATTAAAACATCGGAGGGCAATTGGACAACGTCCAGTGAGGAGACGCTGGGGGTACTATTGGACACACACTTTCGTGGAAATCAGACGGTCGAACCATGTTCTGCCGGTGACACAGGGGCTCAGCGGTCGTTTCCTATCGAGGAAATTGTATCGAAACCCAGAATAAAATGGGCTTTAAATAGCTTTGGACCATTCAAATCCCCCGGACCTGATGGAATTACTCCGGCGGAGTTACAAGCAGTGACTGAAAGAATTATCCCTTGGTTGACGGTGATAACATAAATAAAGGAAGTATAAACTTAGCATTTATTCCAGAAAAGTGGAGGGAAACAAAAGTCGTTTTCATACCTAAAGCGGGAAAAGCCTCTCACTCGAGTGCGAAGGATTTCCGACCAATCAGCTTATCATCATTCCTACTTAAGACTCTGGAGAGGATGATAGATATTTATCTTAGAACTAGCGTCGATTCAAGTTTGCTCTCGAAACGACAGCATGCATACTCGAAGGGCAGGTCTACTGAGACCGCATTACACGAACTAGTCAGCTTTATTGAAAGCTCACTATTTGTCAAAGAATACACAATCGTGGCGTCTCTAGACATCGAAGGGGCGTTCAATAACGTCCATCCGAGCTCGATATTAAATGGACTGACAACTCTGAATGTTGATCCAGGTATACTTAGGCTGTTATACGAACTTCTAAGGAAGAGACGCATTTCAGCCACACTAGGACAAGCAAACATACAAAGGTATGTGAACAGAGGCACTCCTCAAGGAGGAGTTCTATCACCTCTTCTTTGGAATGTTGCTATAAACAACCTTCTGGTTTCCCTAGAAAATGAAAGGATAAAAGTAGTGGCATAACCTAACCTATCCACAATCAGAGATATTATACAGAGAGCCCTCCGGATGACTCAGAAATGGTCGAAAGAGAATGGTCTCGGAGTAGATCATACAAATACAGAATTAGTCATGTACTGCAAAGATCGCAAAACTCCCACGGTTAAGCTCATATCTTCCCTTTGGTGAGTGTGCAAAATACCTTGGCGTTATTTTGGACAGGAAGCTGAACTTTAAGCTTAATAGTGAAGAAAGGGCGAGGAAAGGTAGCTTTGTAGTCGTGTAAAAAGACAATAGGAAAAAAGTGGGGACTAAAACCGAAAATTGTGCATTGGCTATACACGGCAGTGGTTAGACCTATAATGCTATATTCAGTCGCTATCGCTGTGGTCGGAAAAAAGGTACGGTCACAATATGTGCGTGAAGATAAATTGTAAATAGCTAAGACACAAATCAGACAGATGTAGCCGCGCACGGAATGGGTTAATTGAGTTATGCTAAGGCGACCAAAAATGGTTATATATATTTTTCAGAAAATAAGGTGCGCTATCGCTGTGGTCGGAAAAAATGTACGGTCACAGTTCGGTCCTCAAAATAATTCCAGACGTGCCTAACGTAGTGGATTACACTCTGCCGAAACCACTTTTCGACAAAAAGTTTGAAACACAGACCGCGGGGATTAAACGATATATAGGTTTCTCACTGATGGCTCCAAACTGGATGGACAAGTGGGTTTCCGAGTATATTCTAAAGATCTGGAAATTCGAATAGCGAAAAGATTACCTAATCACTGTAGTTTTGTAGTGTTTTTCATACTGAAATATTAGCAATAAGAGAGGTGGTGAATTGGCTGAGAAGTAATGTTCCAATAAATATTGGCATTAATATCTACTCAGACAGTCAACCTGTGTTCCTTAACTTGAAAACGGCCATCGACTGCCTGCAAATCTCTCAATGAGATGGCTGAGCAGCACAATATTCACCTAATATGGGTCCCTGGCCATAGGAACATACCGGGGAACTGCGAAGCGGATGAGTTGGCAAGGCTAGGGACTACCTTACATATTCCAGGGGAACTGGAATCTGTTGGTATGCCCCTGGCTACCTGCAAGCTCATGCTGCGTGCGAAGGCTGTTATGATGGCAAATGTTCGATGGGAGAATTGCAAGGGTTGTAACGACACCAAGCAAATATGGCCCCATTTAAACTTAAACCGCACACTAGATATGCTTGTGTTCACGAGACGTCAGATATCACTCCTGATATCTGCTATAACGGGTCGCTGCCTGATAGGCGATTTTGCAAAAACTATTGGTGCGAAGTATAATGACTATTGTATGAGCTGTCAGAAGGAATCATTCCAACACCTCTTGTGTGAGTGTCCTGCATTTTGTGTAAGGCGTAAGAAAATTTTAGGGGCATATAGCTTCAGATTACTGGCTAATGTTTTTGGAACAATCTGGTTGGTTTAACAGAAGAAAATAATCTAGAAGGTTCAGCGGCTAAAACTAGAAGTGCCCATATGTAATAGATGTTTTTGGTTAATGTGGTATCACAATGGACTGAATAGTCTAAGTGAGCCTGAATCTTAATCGGGCTGCCACTTTAACATAACCTTACCTAACCGTCTATGTGGAAAATCGCAAAAATATTCCCAATACCAATGGGTAATGGTGAATGTCGTCATATAGCTATACTGCCCTACCTATCTAAAGTCTTCGAGAAGATTATGCATAACCAGCTTCAGAGCTATATTACTCAAAATAATTTGCTAACTACACGACAATCTGGGTTTAGACCAAACCATAGCAGCATTACTGTGCCTACTGATGTTGTAGAGACAATTAGGGCTGGGCTCGACAACAATGATATCGGTTTCCTAATTTTGCTTGATCACTCCAAGGCATTTGATAGTGTTTGCCAATACTTACTGAAAAACTGAGACGAAACTTTACCGTCACGGAACAGAAATGTTGACATAGGTGACAACGTCAACATTTACTTCGGATCCACTCCAATTGAAATTGTAGACAAAGCAAAGAATCTTGGTGTAATATTTAATAAGAATCTTACCTGACCATATCTGACCATATTGCTTCGACCTGTGGGAAAGTATATATAACTTCTAATGAGGAGACGTATTTCAGCCACACTAAGCCAAGCAAGGAGGAGTTCCATCACCTCTTCTTTGGAATGTGTAAAGACGGATTATCCCTCGTGTGCTAGCGTATAACTCGCGGGGGTAGGGTTCGTCACACAAATTTATATTTGTAGTGAACCTTATGTTATTTCGACTTAAAAGTTAACAATCGGTTTTATTAGTGGAATAGCTACACCTACAATACAATTTAATGTAAATGTTCCTTATCTACTGGTCTTTGCAGTCCTCGACATGACCTGGACCGGCTCTTTGTCGTTGGCAACACGGCTTCGTGGAAATAGCTCGATCCCTCAGTATTGAATGCCGGCGATGTATTGACGTGGCCTGGGACGACACTGCGTCGGCAGTACGTTGGTTATCCCACTTACTCCTCGGGAATAACAATTTTCGTCGAGACGTGGCCTGGTACGACACTTCGTCTGTTAGTGTGATGAGTCGGTGGTGTTTATTTGTCGGGTCTTGGGTCTATAGGCGTGGCACAGCGCGTAGTCTAAGTGACTGTGGGATTTCGTCAATGTGGTGTACTGGTGTACCGTGGACGTCCGCGGTTCACGTTCGTACGGAATGTATAAAGGCTAAAACGGTCGCGGAAAAGGTGTTTTATTACTTGTGGCTTACGGCATCACACGTTTCGTGACGAAGTGGCTTACGACAACACACTCCGCAGATTCTTTACGGATTTTCGTCACTTACGGATCACGCGAATGACTTATGGTGACACACTTCCTAGAATCAGTCAATGGCTTAAGGATCTCGGTAGCGGTAAACGGCTTACAACGACACACTTGGTCGAACGATTCGTCAAGGCTCACGTAACGGAATCACGGCCAGTGGCATACGACAACACACTTGGCAGAATAGAACTACGACAAGTGGATTGCGACAACACACTTGAGAAAACGCTTTAGCGACGTTCACAAAAGTGAAACAAGTGGCCTGCGACAACACACTTGGCTAATGGTGTAATAGTAGATGATTGAATCACGGCAAGTAGGATACGACAACACACTTGGCAGTCCCCGGGGAATAAACGATACATAGATTTCTATACTGATGGCTCCAAATTGGACAAGTGGGTTTCGGAGTATATTCTAAAGAACTTCGGAACTTCGAATAGCGAACAGATTACCTGATCACTGTAGTGTTTTTCAGGCAGAAATATTAGCAATAAGAGATGTGGCGAATTGGATGAGAAGTAATGTTCCAAATGATGACATTAATATATACTTAGACAGTCATCCTGCAATAAAATCCTTGGATTCTGTGTTCCATAACTCGAAAACAACCATCGACTGCGCAAATCTCTCAACGAGATGGCTGAACAGAACAATATTCACCTAATATGGGTGTCTGGCCAAAGGAACATTCCGGGGAACTGCGAAGCGGATTAGTTGGCAAGGCTAGGGACTACCTTACATATTCCAAGGGAACAAGAATCTGTTGGGGCACACCAACATACCTGGCTACCTGCAAGCTCATACTGCGCGAGAAGGCTGTTATGATGGCAAATGTTCGATGGGAAAATTACAAGGGTTGTAATGACACCAAGCATATGTGGCCCCATTTAAACTTAAACCGCACACTAGATATGGTAGTGTTCTTGAGACGTCAGATATCACTCCTGATATCTGCTATAAAGGATCGCTGCCTGATAGGCGATTTTGCAAAAACTATTGGCGCGAATTATAATGACTAATGAAAAGGAATCAATTAAACACCTCATGTGTGAGTGTCCTGCATTTTGTGTAAGGCGTAAACATATAACTTTAGATTACTGGCGGACCTGGAAAACATTAACTTAAGCAGTCTGCTAATGTTTTTGGAACAATCTGGTTGGTTCAATAGAAGAAAATAATCGAGAAGGTTAAGCGGTTAAAACTAGAAGTGCCCATATGTAATAGGTACTTTTGGTTAATGTGGTATCACAATGAACTGAATAGTCTAAGTGAGCCTGAATATTAATCGGGCTGCAACTATAACCTAACCATGGCAAAGAAATATTTGACAGTTTTGGTCAAATATTTGTCTGACTGTAGCTTTAGTCTACAATGTAGATACTATTGACAAACAACCCTTCTCAAACTCAGTAGCAATGGTGTCCTTCTCTTCAGGAGTTCGTGGAAATTTGATTACTATGACATTAATCATAAATTCGTTGCCGCAGAACCTAGTTTGAAATGTTTTGAATAATGGTTGGGTAAACTCCAAGAAGAACTTACCATAAAAATGCTAACAATTGTTTCTCTACATTGGTTTGAGATCTTGCTCCTTGGTACGAGCTCAAAACGTTCCATTAGGTATGCGACACTTTAGCGACTTACGCGGAAGTTGTTTTTAAACTAGAAATACATTTAATGTTGATGTTTGTACTAGACGTGTGCGCTTGAGTGAAATTTCACTCACGCACATTCACGAAGTAAAAAATATTTATTCACGCACGATAAGTGTCGTAGCTACTCACACTCACGCCCATTCACGAAATGAAAAAGAGTAATCACGCACGAACTACTTTTACAGACTCACGCTCACGAACGATTCACGACAATTCACGTGACTCACGACAAATTCACGAGACTCACAACATTTTCCAACCGGGAATGAGCAAGGGTAACAATATTATACCCTCCACCATAGGATGGGGGTATATTAACTTTGTCATTCCGTTTGTAACACATCGAAATATTGCTCTAAGACCCCATAAAGTATATATATTCTGGGTTGTGGTGAAATTCTGAGTCGATCTAAGCATGTCCGTCCGTCGGTTGAAATCACGCTAACTTCCGAACGAAACAATCTATCGACTTGAAACTTCGCACAAGTAGTTTTTATTGATGTAGGTCGGATGGTATTGCAAATGGGCCATATCGGTCCACTTTTGCTTATAGCCCCAATATAAACGCACCCCCAAATTTGGCTTGCGATTGCTCTAAGAGAAGCAAATTTCATCCGATCCGGCTGAAATTTGGTACATGGTGTTAGTATATGGTCTCTAATAACCTTGCAAAAATTGGTTCACATCGGTCCATAATTACATATAGCCCCCATATAAACCGATCCGCCGATTTGGCTTGCGGAGCCTCTAAGAGAAGCAAATTTCATCCGATCCGGCTAAAATTTGGTACATGGTGTTAGTATATGGTATCTAACAGACGTGCAAAATTGGTCCACATCGGTCCACAATTATATATAGCCCCCATATAAACCGATCCCCAGATTTGGCTTGGGGAGTCTCTAAGAGAAGCAAATTTCATCCGATTCGGCTGAAATTTAGTATATGGTCTCTAATGACCATGCAAAAATTGGTCCACATCGGTCCATAATTATATATAGCCCCCATATAAACCGATCACCAGATTTAACCTCCGGAGCCTCTTGGAAGACCAAAATTCATCTGATTCAGTTGAAATTTGGTACTTGGTGTTAATATATGGCCTCTAACACCCATGCATTGGTCGAAATCGGTCAATAATTATATATAGGTCCCATATAAATCGATCCCCAGATTTGACCTCCGGAGCTCCTTGGAAGAGCAAAATTCATCCGATTCGGTTGGAATTAGGTACGTGATGTAAGTAAATGGTATCCAACAACCATGCAGGAATTGGTTCATATGTGTCCATATATATATATATATATATATATATATATATATATATATATATATATATATATATATATATATATATATATATATATATATATATATATATATATATATATATATATATATATATATATATATATATATATATATATATATATATATATATATATATATATATATATATATATATATATATATATATATATATATATATATAAGCAAAATTCATCCGATCTGGTTGAAATTTGGTACGTGGTGCAAGTATATGATATTTAACAACCATGCCAAAAGTGGTCCATATCCGTCCTTAATCATACATAGTCCCCAAAAAAACCGATCCCGAGATTTGGTTTTGGAGTCCCTTGGAGGGTCAAAATTTCATCCGAGTCAGTTGAAATTTGGTACTTTGTGCTAGTATGTGGCCGTTGACAGCCATGCCTAACTGGATCCATATCGGTCTATAGTTATATATAGCCCTCAAATAAATCGATCCCCAATCGCACAAAAATTGGTCCATATGAAGTTCATAATTGTATATAGCCCCCATATTTCAATTCTGGCTTTACACGTTCCCTGCCAAAATTCATGTCAATTCGTAATTATTTGTAGACTTATCTATACTTACCTTTTTTGTCTAATATATACCACGTATGGACTAACTCACAATTTAGAAAACGATGTTTAGAAGTTTTAAGATACCTTGCCATTGCACTATGGGCGGAAATTGAAAATTTGCGGCAAAAATTATTTACAATTAATGTAGTATCGCCAAACATGATATATCGATATATCTTATCAAAATCAAATGTTACCAACCAAAAGGGAGTCAATCCCCATTATTCCAGGCGCGTTACTATAGAGGGGTCGAAATTGTAATTCCACTTGGAGTACTATAGAATATACTCTTAGATGGAGTTTAATATATACTTGCTTATTTTCCTTATTAAGAAAGCGCATTATCCTCAGAACTTGATGTAAATAGTATAAACCAGTTGTCATTGTATTAAATTAATTGTATTAAGATTAAACAAATTTTAACCATCAAAATCACTTTCTTCGGTATCTAACTCTAATTCCGTCCATCTGTGTTTGTTGTTCGCAGGAGTTCGGTCGCAATTATTAAGCGATTTTGATAAAATTTAGTACAACGTGTTATCTTGGTCAAAGGACAAACACTGTTGAATTTGGAAAAAAATGGATCTAAGTCAGATATAGCCCCCATATACATGTATCGCCCGAATTCGACAAATGAGACAATACTGCGCTTATTTACTACCCGATTGTCTTCAAATTTAACACAAAGTAATTTTTTTAGTACCCTTAAAGTGTGCAAAATTTCATCAAATTCGGTTCAGATTTAGATATAGCTCCTATATATATGTATCGCCCGATTTTCCCAAATTTGACTATAAAACCCTTACATTTATTTTAGTATGGGCAAATTTGGGCAGACAAACTTTACAGTACGTAAAAGTATACTTTCTCACGAACAATTATAAGCAAAAATATTCATTAACAATCGTTAACATTTCTAGTTCTATACCTCGCAAATATACGTATGTACTAAAATTTTCACATATAAACAGCACTTTTGAATCCACAAATTCAAGTTCAAAAATAAAAATATTTTTTAACGTGTTTACAACATTTTGAACTACTAAACCTCCTCTTAGAATCTATATTTAAAAGTTTTCTTTATTCACTTTTATTGCGAAAAAAAAATTAAGCACGAAATTTTGCATGTTTTGCTCTCCTTGATTACGCGCAACTTGCATAAATTTTGGTAAACATTGGCAGCCTTTTTCTCCTGAACAGGGTTGCCAAGTTTTAAATTAACTTTAGATTTGTACTCTCCAAGATGATCTATAGTAATTTCAATTGGAACATCCAATAATTTTTCATTTTGAAAATTTGACTTTTTGCCGCTGTTTTGCGATTTCCGCCCATAGTGCATTGGTAAGTATTACCACAACCCAAGTAATTCGATTGTGGAGGACAGTCTTTCGTAGAAGTTTCTACGCAATCCATGGTGGAGGGTACATAAGATTCGGCCTGGCCGAACTTACGGCCGTATATACTTGTTCATAAATAAAATATAGTTCGACACCTAAATCAATTTCAGTCAACATACGAGTAAGAATTAAATATTGATTTTTTTCGTGAGTGTGATTTTGCAGAAATTTTATTCACGCACATTCACGAACCTATTTTATTACTCACGCACGCTCACGCACGACATATTTGTTTTAGTCCAATTCATACACATTCACGAGAGTTACTTCAGATATACCTCCCTTATATATCTCTCGCCTGATTAGATTCATACTTGAAATTTTCCACTGAGAGTAGAAGTAATATTTAAGCAATATCTGCCACATATAGTTCAAATGGACTAACAATTGACCATCTAGTTTCGCGAGATCTAGCAAAGTACACCGTATCACGAAAATATTCTCAATTAAAAAGTTGATTGATGTTGAAAACTTTTTCAATTAAAAAATTAATTGATACTATTAACCTTTTAATCAAATCAATAATCAATAGAAACATTAAGTCGATTACAATGATATATTTTTTTAAATTTTCAATGACTTTTGACTTTTTTATCAAATCCGGAAGACTAACGGCCAATTTCATGTAGCTCTGTTAGGTTTTAACTCCCAGTTAACAGAAAGTAAAATCGAAATATCTTCTCTCCGGTTAACTTTAACTGAGAATTTTTCAGCAGTTAAGATCCTAACTGACATATGGAATATATAAGCAAGATGTCAGATATGTCCGTAGTACGGTTTAAAAGTTCGTTAGCTAACGGAGCACTAACGGGGTTTCATGAAAATGGGCGTAAGTCAGTTAACAATTATCAATCAATTCTTTAATCAAACTAAACAGGGATTCAAAATAATTAAGAAAGTGATTGATATATAGTATAGTGATTAAAAATAAAGGGTGATTTGTTAAGAGCTTGATAACTTTTTTTTTAAAAAAACGCATAAAATTTGCAAAATCTCATCGGTTCTTTATATGAAACGTTAGATTGGTCCATGACATTTACTTTTTGAAGATACTTTCATTTAAATGTCGACCGCGGCTGCGTCTTAGGTGGTCCATTCGGAAAGTCCAATTTTGGGCAACTTTTTCGAGCATTTCGGCCGGAATAGCCCGAATTTCTTCGGAAATGTTGTCTTCCAAAGCTGGAATAGTTGCTGGCTTATTTCTGTAGACTTTAGACTTGACGTAGCCCCACAAAAAATAGTCTAAAGGCGTCAAATCGCATGATCTTGGTGGCCAACTTACCGGTCCATTTCTTGAGATGAATTGTTCTCCGAAGTTTTCCCTCAAAATAGCCATAGAATCGCGAGCTGTGTGGCATGTAGCGCCATCTTGTTGAAACCACATGTCAACCAAGTTCAGTTCTTCCATTTTTGGCAACAAAAAGTTTGTTAGCATCGAACGATAGCGATCGCCATTCACCGTAACGTTGCGTCCAACAGCATCTTTGAAAAAATACGGTCCAATGATTCCACCAGCGTACAAACCACACCAAACAATGCATTTTTCGGGATGCATGGGCAGTTCTTGAACGGCTTCTGGTTGCTCTTCACTCCAAATGCGGCAATTTTGCTTATTTACGTAGCCATTCAACCAGAAATGAGCCTCATCGCTGAACAAAATTTGTCGATAAAAAAGCGGATTTTCTGCCAACTTTTCTAGGGCCCATTCACTGAAAATTCGACGTTGTGGCAGATCGTTCGGCTTCAGTTCTTGCACGAGCTGTATTTTATACGGTTTTACACCAAGATCTTTGCGTAAAATCTTCCATGTGGTCGAATAACACAAACCCAATTGCTGCGACATTTCATTCATCGACATTTCACGGTCTTCACCAACACTCTCAGAAACAGACGCAATATTCTCTTCTGTACGCACTGTACGCATTCGTGTGGTTGGTTTAATGTCCAATAAAGTAAACTGAGTGCGAAACTTGGTCACAATCGCATTAATTGTTTGCTCACTTGGTCGATTATGTAGACCATAAATCGGACGTAAAGCGCGAAACACATTTCGAACCGAACACTGATTTTGGTAATAAAATTCAATGATTTGCAAGCGTTGCTCGTTAGTAAGTCTATTCATGATGAAATGTCAAAGCATACTGAGCATCTTTCTCTTTGACACCATGTCTGAAATCCCACGTGATCTGTCAAATACTAATGCATGAAAATCCTAACCTCAAAAGAATCACCCTTTACTTACGGTTTCAAAAATAAAAAATTAATGGAATTTTTCAACCAACATCAATTAAACATTTAATTGAATCAATTAAAAAATTAATTGAAATTTGCTAATGAAATCAAATAATTTTGTAATCAAGAATTTTTTAATGCTCAATTAAAACTGTGATTGATACTATTAAGACATTTCAAATAAAAAAATTAATTGGATCAATTAATTTTGTGATTGAATCACAATTGATAAGTTTGATCTACAAAGTGGTGAAGGGACTTTCCTTACTTGATTTTTTATGAGTCTCGCAGAAATATGTGACTTTTTTGCTCTTTGACTGTGGTACTTTGGCATGTTAAAAAGTACTGAAAAAATTACTGAATTTTTCATCCATTTTTCAAAATAGTACGTTTACATTTCAGTGTAGGTAGTTGGACAAGCGATAGCTCCTTTTTACAAATGGGCCAGAAACACATCCAAATGATCAATATGCTTTATTCACAGTCAAAGGTGTGTGTTAACTAAAATATTGTCTGCATCCCAAAAGTATACGGAGATCTTTAAAGGATTCAATGGTTTCTGCTACCAATTTGTTGTGCATTACTCGCCACTATAATACACAAATGTAAATATGTTGTTTCTTTTTTATTCTCGGCTTCGTAACCGCTGATTTTTTTTTTTTTTGTTTGGCTTCTGATACATAATATGTTTTAAATTATTTATTACTTACAATAATTAACATTATGAATTTATGCAGCACGTCGATCATCTCATTTGTTTCAAATTTTCATCTAAAAATACATAATTTTCAATTCAGCTTTTGTCTGGTTTGCTAAAAAGAAAAAAAATTAGCATTTTCCTAATTTGCATGTTTCGTTGAGGGGATTTACCCGCCTCAAGGGAGGCCATACCACCCAAAAATCATTTTGGGTGATATGTCCGTTGCGGGATATGTCCGGTCGTATTAACCAAAGTTATTCGTTGTATGAATGAAACATGTCCATTGTATGGATGAGGCTTATACGTTGTACACCCTCAAAAAAAACGCTTTTTTAACATATGTTCCAAACATATTTTGCAGGAAGTATTATATTATTGGATACTGCCGAAACATTAATATGTTTGTTTTATGTGAACATATTATATGTTTGGAAGCATTTTGAGCCCACATATATTATATGCTTGGAATAATTTTTCCCAAAGACGATTGTGCTTTTTACCTAACATACTCGTAATTTTCACTTCCACGAAATATTTTAGTTCTTGGCACCTTTTTCTGTAATACAAATAATGTTGAATTATAATATGCTTAATTCATTACTTTCTGCCATAGATTGGGACGATATTATTGACTCTGGCAATATTACTGAATTATCGAACCGGTTTTATTCAGTTCTTCAAGATTGCATATCTAAATCAGTGCCACATATTTACTGTGGACAACAATTCGGGACCACCTTGGAAGACCAGGGTCTTAATGAGACTAAAGAATAGAAAGAACAAAATGTTCAGAAAATTCAAGAAATCTGGTTCATCTCCTGATTTTTCAAACTATTCAATAGCCCGTTCTAAATACAATCTGGAGAACAAACTGGCTCATCGAAACTATTTAAGTAGGATGAAGGAGCAACTTAGAGTTGACCCTAAGTCTTTCTATAAATTTGTGAATTCAAAACGTCAATCTAATACCCTACCGACATAGCTTAAATATCAGTCACTAACCGCTGATAATGATATGGATTCAGAATTCTTTGCTACGACTTATTCAGATAGATCATATGATTGTAGTAACACATACCCGTATATAACTAGGAGTTTTGATCGAATCGATTTCTCCTACGTTCATGAAACTACCGTTTTAGATAACTTGAGGACTCTTAAGTTTTCATATAATGCTGGCCCTGATGGTATTCCGTCTTGTATCTTGAAACTGTGTGCTGATAAACTTTCATATCCTCTATCGTTATTGTTTAATAGTTCATTAAAGTCAGGAGTTCTTCCAGATATATGGAAACGATCTTATATTATCCCTTCACTGTTAGAAAAATATGTTTTTCATATGTTCCGATATAAACAAAATGTGTTTCGGGCCCAATTTTTAAACACAATATATTTAAGTGCAAACATATAATGTTCCTAAACTAACACTAAATGTTTGGGACACATATGTTAATATGTTAGAATATATTATGTTTGGGGCATGAATGTTTCATAAAAATAATATGTGTGAATGTAAACATATATAAATTTACAAATTTCGAGTAAACATATATATGTTGTGATATTTTATTCAGAGAGCGACAGAGAGAGAGAGAGTATAGAGAAAGAAATAGAGATGGAAACCGGGAGGGTTGACGAGAGATATCAACATAACACAGCGAGAGAATCAAAAGAAAGCAATTTATACAAAATATATATGTTGTGATATTTTATTCAGAGAGCGACAGAGAGAGAGAGAGAGTATAGAGAAAGAAATAGAGATGGAAACCGGGAGGGTTGACGAGAGATATTAACATAACACAGCGAGAGAATCAAAAGAGAGCAATTTCTGTGAAACTGCTTGTATGTTGTTTTGGAAAGTCTAAATATTATTTAATTTGAATACTCGTGTAAAGAGAATAAACATTCGGAAGCGGGCATTAAGTTCGAGTTTTGCTAAAAAATTGAAAAAGTTATTTTCTTTAAAATGAATTATTAAAGAAAAGTAAAAGGCAAAACAGGGTCATTTTAGAACGATAATGCCAACTTAATACCGGCCTTAAGGGTAAAAATGAAATTAAGTACAAAACACGATAAGTTTTAAATGCATTTAAAATGGTGTTAAATGCTAGTAAAAAACTGTTCACGGCTAACTAAATTTATGTGTATATTAAAAATTATTTATGTATGTTTATACTCGACTCCACGTTCTTCTTTTGTTAGAGTTTTTGAATTCCTTCCAACATTTCAAGCTTTTATACCAAAAACAGTTTTTTGCTACAAAATTGTTTTTTTTGCAATAAAAAAAATTATCCAAAAGCTCAGTCCATTTCGTTTATATCAAGCACTGTTCTTTTCTGACTGTAAATCTTTAATAACACAAATTTCGAAGTTTCATTGTAAAAATGTCATTTAATAATATAAATATATAAATACAAAAATTAAAAAAAAACGGTGTTCGGTCGGAGTAGGGATTGAACCCAGGACCTTTTGCATGCAAGGCGGACATGCTAACCACTGCTCCACGTGGCCAACAAATATATGTTTCTGTTGAATAATGTTTTGTTTGCATCGGCTCGTGGGCGCTGCAAACTATGCTATATAAATGTAACTTATAACGATATTTGTCTATTGGTAACTATAACAGCTACGTAGCCCAGTGGTAGTGTGTTGGCTTACAAATTGCATGGTTCCCGGTTCGATTCTCAGTCCAGGCAAAAGGTAAAATTATAAAATTGAATAATTTCTTCAACATTATTTGTATTACAGAAAAAGGTGCCAAGAACTAAAAAAATTCGTGGAAGTGAAAATTATGTGAGGGAATGAGCACAATCTTCTTTGGGGAAAATTCTTCCAAGCATATAATATTTTTGGGCTCAAAATGCTTCACAACTTATATGTTCACATAAAACAAACATATTAATGTTTCGGCAGTATCCACTAATATATGTGCTTCCTGCAAAATATGTTTGGAACATATGTTAGAGAAGCGATTTTTTCTGAGGGTGTTTGTACAAATCAGGTGACCGAAATGACGTATGCAATTATCGAGGTATCTCAAATCTTAGCGCTATCCCTAAGTTGATGGAGAAGATATTAACTAATTCTATAACCCACCAGATTTCATCATTATTATCTACGAGCCAACATGGTTTTAGAAGAAAAAGATCGACTATAACAAACCTTTTAGAATTTACTTGCTTGGTAAACGATGCTTTTAGAAATCGCTTGCAAACTGATACTATCTACACTGATTTCAGTAAAGCATTCGACAAAGTTAATCATGCTCTCCTTCTACGGAAGTTAGATATGATTGGCTTCAGCAATTCTTTATTCTATAATGGTTTCAATCGTATTTAATCGGTCGGACACAATGTGTTAAGTTCGGCAATGCGACATCAAGATATGTCTCCGTTACGTCGGGTGTTCCCCAGGGCAGTCACCTCGGGCCAGTTTTATTCTGTTTATTTATTAATGATTTACCATCGATTATAAAGTATTCTAATATACTTATGTTCGCTGATGATGTAAAATTATTTCGATCATTTAATGATCCCGTCGAACAATATTATCTACAGATTATCTACAGAACTTAATGGAGTTAAATACCTCGAAATGTATGTTAATGCGCTTCTCGAGAGGCACTGTATATGATTCAAGTTATTTTATCGGTTCTACCAGGCTGGAGGCGGTTGATTCTTTCAAGGATCTTGGATTGTTAATGGATCAGCGTCTGAACTTCCGTCGACACATTTCTATGGCCATTAGTAAAGCATATGTTACTCTAGGATTTATGAAACGATGGAGTAAGGAGTTTAGAGATTATTCAGTTACTAAGATATTATATACTACATTAGTACGAAGCCATCTTGAGTATGGTTCCATAATTTGGGATCCATATTACACCATCCACTCGGACAAGATAGAATCTGTGCAGAAGCAATTTCTTTTATTCTGCCTTCGACACAGAGGCTGGGATCCCCAGTCTTTACCATCATATGAATTTCGTTTGAATCTTATAAAATTACCCTCATTGAGAAGTCGCAGGACAATGTTAAATATCTGTTATATAATGAATATAATTCAAGGTGAGATTGAATCAGAGTTTCTTCTCAACAGGCTTGCCTTCGATATACCTATTAGGCCCACGAGGAATTTTGAACCATTAAAAATTCTATATCATAGAACAAACTTTGCAAATAATGATCCTTTTCGAAGATTATGCGCTCAATTCAACAAATATTTTAACCTTATAGATCTGTCTGAAAATCGAGTAACATTAAAGAGAAACATTAAACTCTAGGAAGATAGGAAAGTGGCTACTGAGGAGATCAAACCATTTACCGTGTTAGTTTCATACTCGAACCAAACGCGTATACGACAAGTATTGACATAGCATTAAAATGCAAATAAAAATAAATTAAGTGCACGAAATAAATTTCCATAAAGGGGAAAATGTAATTTTTTTGTTGTAGCCTAAAAGCTAACATTGTTTCATTAAGAAAATTAAGTTTTTCATTTAAAAAATAAAAACGAAAAATAAATAAAAAAATTACAAACATGTATGGAACTAACATGGTAAATGCAACATTTGGTATGACGCAAGCCAATTTCCTATCTTCCTCAAGTTTATTGTCTTTGGTTTCGAGCAAAAACAATAGAAAAGGAAGATTGGAAAATGGGCGACGTCATACCAAAAGTTGCATTTACGGTGTTCGATACATACACGTTCGTTCATTTTTAATTTGCAATGTTTTTTGTTAAAAACTCACAAATTATGTTAAATTTTGTGTAAATAATAATGAGAAACTTTTGGCCGATTGTTCTACGTCATTCCCTGATATAAATTTCTTTTTATTCTTAGTTTAATTTGTGGAACAAAAAATCATAAACGACGCGTTTGCATCGAACGCCGTCAATGGTTTGATACCCTCTGCTGCCATTTTCCCATCTTCATCTTCCATTGTTTTTGGTTTCGAGTGTCTTTTGTTGTGATTGTGTTTTCAAGCCATGCTACCGTCGAACGATGTATTTGTTCGGTTTGTTTAGCGAAGCGCTGATGTTCTGCATGTTCTATAAAAATTCAAGCCATTTGAAATCGCTTTCAAGCATACTTGTGCAGACCTTTACTTTGTACACAAAATTACGTATACAGACAGACGGCCAGATGGACATCACCAAATCGACTCAGAATTTAATTTTAAAGCAATCGGTTACTAAACGATGGGTCTCATACTTTTCTTTCTTGGCGTTACATACAAATGCACAGACTTATTACACCCTGTACCATAGTAGTGGTGAAGGTTATAAATATAATAGTTAGGTTAGGTTAGGTTAAAGTGGCAGCCCGATTAAATTTCAGGCTCACTTAGACTATTCAGTCCATTGTGATACCACATTTAACTAAAAGTACCTATTACATATGGGCACTTCTAGTCTTAACCACTGAACCTTCTCTATTATTAACTTTTGTGGAACCAACCAGATTGCTCCAAAAACAGCCGTTGTTGCAGCTGACTGTTTGGCCAAAATGTCTAAAGGCAATAGATGTAGCATGACATTAAGGGAGTCTGTTCCTGCCTTACTAAATGCGCCTGAGATACATAAGCTCGCCATACGCTGAACTTTATCTAAACAAGTCGGTTTCTGAAGTGCCGGCCACCAGACTACAACACCATATAGCATTATAAGTCTAACCACTGCCGTGTATAGCCAATGCACAATTTTTGGTCTTAGTCCCCACTTTTTTCCTATTGTCTTTTTACACGACTACAAAGCTACCTTTCCTCGCCCTTTCTTCACTATTAAGCTTAAAGTTCAGCTTCCTGTCCAAAATAACGCCAAGGTATTTTGCACACTCACCAAAGGGAAGATATGAGCTTAACCGTGGGAGTTTTGCGATCTTTGCAGTACATGACTAATTCTGTATTTGTATGATCTACTCCGAGACCATTCTCTTTCGACCATTTCTGAGTCATCCGGAGGGCTCTCTGTATAATATCTCTGATTGTGGATAGGTTAGGTTATGCCACTACTTTTATCCTTTCATTTTCTAGGGAAACCAGAAGGTTGTTTATAGCAACATTCCAAAGAAGAGGTGATAGAACTCCTCCTTGAGGAGTGCCTCTGTTCACATACCTTTGTATGTTTGCTTGTCCTAGTGTGGCTGAAATGCGTCTCTTCCTTAGAAGTTCGTATAACAGCCTAAGTATACCTGGATCAACATTCAGAGTTGTCAGTCCATTTAATATCGAGCTCGGATGGACGTTATTGAACGCCCCTTCGATGTCTAGAGACGCCACGATTGTGTATTCTTTGACAAATAGTGAGCTTTCAATAAAGCTGACTAGTTCGTGTAATGCGGTCTCAGTAGACCTGCCCTTCGAGTATGCATGCTGTCGTTTCGAGAGCAAACTTGAATCGACGCTAGTTCTAAGATAAATATCTATCATCCTCTCCAGAGTCTTAAGTAGGAATGATGATAAGCTGATTGGTCGGAAATCCTTCGCACTCGAGTGAGAGGCTTTTCCCGCTTTAGGTATGAAAACGACTTTTGTTTCCCTCCACTTTTCTGGAATAAATGCTAAGTTTATACTTCCTTTATTTATGTTATCACCGTCAACCAAGGGATAATTCTTTCAGTCACTGCTTGTAACTCCGCCGGAGTAATTCCATCAGGTCCGGGGGATTTGAATGGTCCAAAGCTATTTAAAGCCCATTTTATTCTGGGTTTCGATACAATTTCCTCGATAGGAAACGACCGCTGAGCCCCTGTGTCACCGGCAGAACATGGTTCGACCGTCTGATTTCCACGAAAGTGTGTGTCCAATAGTACCCCCAGCGTCTCCTCACTGGACGTTGTCCAATTGCCCTCCGATGTTTTAATGAAACCTGGAGCGGAGTTGGTGGATGCTAGCACCTTCCGTAGTCTGGAAGCCTCGGACGTATTTTCAATGCTGCTGCAGTAATGATTCCAAGAGTTATGCTGAGCCTTTCTCAGTTCTCGCTTGTATCCTCTCAGATTCTTCTTATAAGCGTCCCAATCCACAGGAGCTCTGGTGGACTTTGTGTTTATTAAAGAGCTTCCTGCACGATTTCCTCATATTACCTAACTCTGTAGACCACCATGGTGGTCGATTTTCCTCCCTTGGCTTCCCTCTAGGGCATGCAGATTTCAGTGAAATGTTGAAGGCCTTAGTAATCCTCTCCACTGCGTGTTCGATAACTTTCCGGTATCATCATATTGAACGATTCCCTATACCTATTCCAGTCAGCTTTCCTAACATTTGGCGGAAATATGGTCTTGGTGGTATGAACATCAAATTTGAAACTGATGTAGCGATGATCTGAGAAGCTATGTTCACTTAAAACCTGCCAATCAGGTATCATTTCATTCAGTTCTTGCGAGGCCAAGGTGACGTCCAAAACCTCTTGCCTGTTTTTAGTAACAAAGGTTGGGGCATCTCCCTTATTGCAAACTACCAAATTAGTACGCAAAATAAACTCTAGGAGTGACTCTCCTCTTGTATTAATGTCACCACTTCCCCATATACTATGATGTGCATTTGCATCGCATTCCATAAAGAGTTTTGTCTTTGTTTTCATTGACTCCTCAACTAAGGTGTTAACGGCACATGGAGGCATTTCCCTATCATGTCCCATGTAGACCGAAGATACCCAATATTTGCATTTGGCTATTTCTAAATTGGCAACGACAGTGTCTGCATTGCGCATTGAAGGAAGCAGAAACAAGTTAAGCTCGTTTTTAGCAATTATACAGGCTCGAATTACATCATTACCAGTATACTGCAATAGTTTGAACCCCGGAGTACTTAATTCACATATTTTGTTTCTATAAACATATGGTTCTTGAATAAGAACTATGTCTATGTCCCCTTTCATCAGGAGAACTTTTAAGGCAGCACATGCAGCCTTACAATGATGAAGATTTATCTGGAGGATCCGTAGGACCATCGAGATTTTCAACAACTGTCACATCAGCCGCTTCAATCGAGTCATCAAGAATGTCCTTTTCAGAGATATCGGTGACTCTCGCAATAACCATAGGTTCAACTTTGGTGAGTTCTGATGCAGTAGAAGCCTCCTCACGCATACGGTATCTATCCATGTCTTCAACTTTGGTATCTCCCTCGACTTCGCAAGAGGATCCGCTTACTTCTGATTCAGACAGAGGCTTGTCCATTTCTGAATCATTTAGCTGATCGCTTTTATATACCTTCATTTGGATATAATGAAAGCCATAACATACATGGCCCTGAGACTTTGCTAGATGTGGCAAAGACTGAGTGTTCAATATAAACACTGCATGCCGTCTTGGTCCATCCACTTCATCCAAACGGACAACCTTCCAATCAGCTGTTGGAAGATCTGGATTGCATCGTTTCAGCCTATTTAAAATAGATCCAGGGTCAGAAAGGTTTGCAGGTATCCACCCATGTGCTCTAGGTCTAGCCGGTATGTCTTTCTTCTCGACTAACTCTAGAGCAGCTCCTTCCCAAACTTCACCAATTAGTATCAGAGCAGCTTTAAAACATTCTATAGACCTCTGGTCCTCAAATGCGACTAGCTCAAATCGTCCTTGATACCAACCAGCCTCTTGGTGTCGAGGATCTGGGCCGGGAAACTTTTCCAGCACCTGTGAGTAGACGCCAGACAAAGCATTCTCAATTTCCCCCCATTTTTGCTTTGGAACCATACCATCCAATGCTCCTTTATTTATGATAGCCATCACAAGGCTGTCTTTAGCAACTGAGGCAAACGATCGTTGATCCCTTTTGGAGGATGGCAGCTCATCCGGTGATCGTTCCCTTTTTCCAGCCGACAACGTGCTTGGGTCGACTGATCCTAATTTCTTTAGGATAAACAAAGCATTTCTGCGTTCCTTGAATCTCTTTCGTGAGGGATTACCTCCTTTTGATGCCGATACCTTGGAAAAGGTTCGACTTGTCAAATTGTCGCCACCTGTCGACCCGTCTACAGGTCGACTAATTGGGCCTAACTCTTGGTCATTGCCCAAATTTATAACTCCATTCGATACCCGTCCACTGGGCCCTGAAGTTAGCAACCCAGTGGATGTCTTTGAATTTCTCTGCATGGTGACCTAATATCCCACCACACTTGAAATTCGTAGTAGGTACTTATTACGATGATTTTATCCGCTATTAAAAAACACGTCCGTTCCGTTCGACGGTTGAATTTCTTACTTCCACTATAGTACACTCTACACAGCTCTTGACAACAGAATCTACCTTCTCATCTATTTTCGGTATATAAAAGTGCCTTTCAACTACGTCCTTCGTCTTCTTTGCAGCAAAATGTCCCTGTCTGTGAGCCATCCCAATTATCTCTTTCTCCATATCCATTGGAACCACAATAAGTTCTCTATTCGGGTCTTTATGTAGAATGTCGTATTTCAAATAAAAATCGTCACAATTTCCCTGCTCTAACACTTTTCGCGCTGCTTTAGTCCAGTCGTCATTAAGTTGGACTGTTTTAATACGGTGTTGAAGCGTATCTTGAATCATCATGCACGATATTCTACTTAAAACGTGTCTCATCTTACTGCCTGCTCTATGTTCAATTTCAAAGTCAAATTCTTGAAGGAATAAGGCCCATCTCTGAACTCTAAGAGGAACGTCTTTTTCTTCATCGTCATAGTGAACGCATTACAGTCCGTAATAATTTTAAATTTGAAACCCACATATTTTCGCCACCTCTTAAGTGCCTCGATAATTGCGAGAACCTCAAGCTCGTAAGAATGATACTTTTCTTCGGCTGGTTTTGTTTTCCGACTCATATATTCAACCGGATGAAAGTGTGAGTCCTCAGAATCTTTTTGCATTAAAGCCGCACCATAGGCGAACATACTAGCGTCCGTGTGAATCTCCGTCAATGCTTTGGGATTATAAAGCCTAAGTACAGGTTCTGTCGAAAGCGATTTCCTCAACTGTTCGAAAGCTAATAACTGTTCATCTCCTAGTCTATACGTAGCGGTTTTCCTTAAAAGATCTGACAATGGTCTAGCGATCAACGCGTAATCTTTAATAAATCTTCGAAAGTACGATGTTAGCCCTAGAAATCTTTCGAGCGATTTAGCACTCTTTGGTAATGGAAATTCGAAACAGCTGCCACTTTCTCTTTCGATGGTGATATAGTAGAATTTTCTATCACATATCCCAAAAAAATGTATCCGTCTGCGTAAAAATTTACATTTACTCCATTTGATATGAAGATCGTTTAAAGACGCGACTTTCAAAACCTTTCTCAACTTGTCAATACCCTCCTCTTCGTCTCTCGATGGTCAAATGATATCGTCCATGTAAATGATCATCGTCCCGTCTCTTATTAAATCTTGAAATACGGCACATATATAACGGCAAAAAACTGCTGGAGAATTCGTAATTCCGAACGGAACGTACAAAAATTCATATTGCGCGTTATGGTTTACGAACGATGTGTACTTTTGCGATCCCTCTTCGATCGGCACGTGAAAAGAATCATTTCTCAAGTCCAATGTCGTATACACGTTTGATGACTGTAATTTATGGAGCACGTCGTCTATAAGTGCCATAGGAAAATTGTCCCAACGATCTTGTCATTCAGCCGTCTATAGTCACAACATAGTCTTTTGGAACCATCCTTTTTTCCAACTAACACTATAGAGGCTGAATATTCGGAAAAACTACGTCTAATTATGCTATCCTTAAGCCACTCATCGATTTGATTCTCGATCATTTTCTGGTCATCTGTCAGAACTATTTTCATTTTAACCGGATACGTCTCTGGTCTCAACACTTTATATGATCGTATCATATTTTCTATATGTCTCCTCTAAACGACCTAGTGATACGTCCAAGTCTCTTTTACTTTCCATACAAATTGATGCAATCAAGTCTCCAAACTCATCACAAAGTTCGCCTATTGGATTATTGTCCAAAGATGGATTATTGCCCATCTGAACATCATAAGACTCATTTCCAGACGACTCATCATCAGATTTATAGGTCGGTCTTTCGAATACATTAACTGTCGGGAATCTGCGTCTAAAACGCGCCCCTTCACCTGTTACCACGAGATCTAGCTCACGAAAAACGTCATTACAGAATATAATATATCGGCCTCCTTGGCAACATGAAAGTCGATACTTATTTGCTCAGAATCTATTTTGACCTCGGTCTTTACACTTCCCAGCGTTGTAATGGTTTTCGACCCGATGCCCGTAAGCATTTTTGTGTTGTCATCCATCGCTATATCGCAAATACTGATTAAAGTGTCGTAACGTAACAAGCTAATGTCGCTGCCAGTATCTATAAAAGCCGAAACGCGTTTCCCAAAAATCGTAATATCCTTGAAAATTAGTCTTTTCGTCAGTCAGTGTTTGTACTACTTGGTTGTCATTCTTACTCTTCATTTTTCCACATTCGAATGATTTGTGGCCAAACTTACCACATTTAAAACATTTCGCCTCTTTCGAATGACATTCTTTAGACAAATGTCCAATGTCTCCACAATTATAGCATTTAATCGTCCCCGTCTTAATAACTTGTTGCATTCTAATGTGCTTATGATGCGATTCTTTGAAATTTGATGATTTCTCCGAACTACTAACTTTTCGATATACCTCAATATTTGCCTTCAACTCCTCTATTGTACCAAATTGATACAAAATTAACTTTACTGTCTGAAATACCCTCTACAAAGTACTCTATAATGCTTGCATCACTGCGTACAAATATTGACGATGCGACTCATCGTTCTTCTTCTTTATATTTCGTAGCAATTTGTTGACGGCTATTGACGATAACGAACTATTAAATTCCTTCATTAAGGAGAATTAAACTAGTCCTTTCAATAACTGCCTCGCATAAATGTACATTTGCAAGCTATTCCAACCTACAACATTTGCACAGTCTTCAAACTCCTGTATCCAACTAACTACATCTGGGCTACCTTCACCAGTGAATCTCGAAAGCGAATCATCTATATCACGCAGAGTGAATCGGGAAATGTCCGCAATTACAAATCTTTCTGTTCCTGTTTCTTCATCATGGGTACTGCTTGTGTCAGAATAGCCTGTAATGTGGTTAATTAGCCTCTCTTGTATATCTGTTTTATTTCCTAATGAAGAAACCCCGAGACTCTCTCTCTCTCTCTCTCTGCTGACGTTGCTGACGGCAACGGCGTGAGTGTACGTGAGCGTGATTAACCAACCAAATGTCGTACGTGATCTTGAGTCACGAAAATAATATCTTCGTGAGTGTGCGTGAGTAACGAATTTCGGAAAAACACACGAAAATAATCACGCTTACGAACATAAAATGCTTACGAGTTGAATTCATTTATAATTTTAGTGACATCCTAGGTGCTAAGAGTTTTATAACGCACTCGATTTTAACCAAACTCATGTTTTCAGTCAGGTTCTATAGGTAAATCACACATAAAATTATTCGTGAGTCACGACATTTTTCGTGAGTCTTGACAATTAAAAGATTTTCGGGCGTGAGTGTGCGTGAGTATAAATTTTCTTTTCGTGAGCATGCGTGACCGTGAGTCCTACCAAAAAATATCGTGCGTCAGTGTGCGCGAATAAGATTTCTCCGTCGTGAGTGTGCGTGATCGAGAGCGTGAGCACAATATTACTCACGTGCACACCTCTAATATGTAGTCAACAAGGTTTCTTTGTCCGCACCCCAAGTGCTGCCGGCAAGCGACAAATTGCAGTGGCATGGGCGGCGGCATTGGTGTAATTCATTCATTCATTGGGGTAAGACATTAAACTGCCTGCTTACTTCCGCCGTCCATGTAGGGAATAGTGTGGCTGAGGATTTTGTGGGAGATATCCTCAAATTTCTTGCAGTGAAATAACTGGTACGATCAGCGAGGTAGACGTTCAATCGATCGCATATGGCATCAACAATGGGTCCGGATGCCATGATTGTACAATCGTCCTCATATGATACAACCTCGACGCCGTCAGGAGGGGGTGGAATCGAGGACAGGTAAATATTAAAGGCTAAACTCTAGTTTAGCTATACCTCTCAGATTTTTTTCAAAACTTCACAGATGGTAGTACTCTTTGAGCAGATTACAACAACAACTTTTTTTCTCGGCGGTCGTAACCGGATAACCGGTTATTCGGTTCTAAAGTGTAAGTTAAAAATCCTTAATATATCCGGTTCTATAGGACCGATTACTTTGAAAAGTACATCACTAGAAAGGTCTTGAAGAGACCTTTAAAATGATGTATGAACCGTTATATAAGCTTCATCCGTTCCAGATGTACGGGTAAAAACTTGTATTTTTCGGAACCGTTTTTTTATAAATAAGCTTATATCTCAAAATCTGCTCCATATAAAAGTACTAAATAACGGATTGCATTGTGTAGCTAACACTTCTACCTTTCCATCAAGGTCAAAATCAAGCTGCTATCTTTACTATAACCGGTGATATTAACTATTATATATCCATATACGGTTTGAAAAATAAAAAATTTTTTCAAAAAAATCGCGCGATTTTTTTGAAAAAATTTTTTCCCTGCGGCGCTTTCTTATTCTTATAATTACACATATTACCCATATCCTATCCGTATAAGTTTAGAAAAATTTTTTTGCCTGCGGCGCTTTTTTTATTCCTGCAGACATATTTCCCAGATCCTATCCATATCCGGTTAAAAAAGACAAAATGAAAAATTTTTCGCCAGCGGCGCTTTTCAAAAATTGTGTGACCCGCGTGATTTCCATTTTTGCAAACAATTAACTTTTGAAGCACATGGTTGCATTTAACGCCACAGCCGATGTTATAACGGCACTTTTCATATTTCGTGTACTTCCCCATTTTTTGCTTAGTGATGTGGCTTTAGGAACAGTCAGTTCATTCAAACCATAACCGGTTTTAAAACGGATCTGTTTTCATTCCACCCCGAAACCAACTTTGAATTAAAATTGAATGCAATTCTTTTTTAGCAAAATTCAAATTTTACGGTAACAATTACATTTCAGATCAAATATATCCGGTTCTAACGGCGATATCGGAAGCAAATGACTTTAACGGATAGGTAGAAGTGTTAGCTACACAATGCAATTATTACTTTTGTACCTTTACATTGAGCGTTTTTGGGTTAAAAGCCGGTTTTGTAAAAAAAAACCGGTTTAAAAACACCTATTTTTCCATCTAAAACCTAAACTGATAACCGGATAAACTCAAATTGTACCTCATTTGAAAGGTCGTACCTTTAGCTTTCTGGTTTTATTAACGATAAATTCAAATTTTACGGTTACAATTACATTTCAGATCAAATATATCCGGTTCTAAGGCAGATATCGGCAAGCAAATGACTTTAACGGATAGGTAGAAGTGTAAGCTACACAATGCAATTAGTAATTTTGTACCTTTACATCGAGCGTTTTTGGATTAAAGGACGGTTTTGTCAAAAAAACCGGTTCAAAAATACGTATTTTTTCATATAAAACCTAAACTAATAATCGGATAATCTCGAGTTGCACCTCATTTGAAAGGTCGTATCTCTAGCTTTCTAGTGATGTACATTTGAAAGTAATCGGTTCACTAAAACCGGTTTTATTAACGATTATTTGCTTACACTTTAGGTTCATATAACCGGTTAACCGGTTACGACCGCCAACCGGTTACTCTTTATTTCGATATTAAATTTAATTCTCTATCGACCCAAAAAAAAATTTCTTTTTTTACGAGGTATAGCTAAACTAGAGTTGCTCCATATTAAACAGTGCCGGAGATATCACCCCACCCTGGGGAACTCCCTGTGTAACTCTACGAGGTTTTGACTTCTTTTCGCTGAATTCCACGTACGACTGGCGTCCGTTACGGAATCCATGTTGGTGGTGGGTAGCTGGAAAATTCAAGGCTGGGGAGGAGTAGTGCCTCAAATGTGTTGGCTACTGGCGAGAGAAGGGATATTGGTCTGTACGATTCACCTTTACTCGAATCTTTGCCTGGCTTCAGTAGTGGAATCACCCTACCCATCTTCCAGACATCGGGTATAATGAGTGATTCCAAGGACAAATTGAGGAGTCTGGTCCTTGGATGGTTTCGCACTGTTGATGACATTAATAAGCGAACATAGTACTTACCTTTAGTGGAAACAACTTTTTTGGCGGACAACAATTCGATTATCGTGAAGAAATACAGAATCCCACTACAGATGTATTACCAATGTGAAGATCGGGTAATCAAAGGAAAATCCGTGGATGTAAATTCGAGACTTTGAAAGAACAAAAGAGCTGTGGAATCGAATTTTCAGCACTCAAAATAGACATCATTCATATTTAAATTAAATTGACGTTTTGATTGCGACCTCATTCTTTTGACTGTCAGCATTTCCAATACTTTAGTCTGATTATCAAACGAGTTGTTTTTGTTAGTAAAATAGTTTTGTTTTTAATTTATTACAGATATATAGGACCATCACCACCAACAGTTTCATTAAAATATTAACTTCCACCTTAGAGCACAGTCACAATGAGCAAATATTTTATCAGTATCGGGATTCACAATCATCCACCAATATTTTCGAAATAAAAACGGCATATTTATTAAGGTAGTTTTAGTATTACAAAAACAAAAATTTCTGTCGCCATATTGAAACTTTGATTGTCAGTCAAATTGATTTTAATTTACCTCTTGTTGAACAATGTGTACAAGTGGAAAATTTAAAATAGAGAAAATCTGGAAATGTATCGATGTATGCTTCGAAATATGGGGAAATGTGTTACACAGAAAAAAATTTCACGAAAATGTTTCCAACTAAAGACTAAATTGAGTTTTAAAAGATATTCAATTAAAATTTTAATAGTCAACAAATTGTTTAATTGAAACAAAAATCAATCACAAATATTAATAGTATCAATTAATTTTTTAATTGACTTTCAATTAATTTTTTGATACTATCATTTCTGTGATTGAGGATATTTCAATTAAAAAATAAATTGGATCAAAGCGATTGAATCAGAAAAAAATGTTCTTGTGTGTACGGTTCGCAAGAATAATTGAAGTAATTATTACCATCAATTATGAGGACCATTTATTTAGATACTTTTCTGTCATAAATTAAAAAAAGATGAATATTTAAAAATTTTTGGTATAAAATAATTTTAAATTTTTATTTGTCACAATTGTCAAACATTGGCGTAGCTAGCAACATTCTCGTAAGGGGTAAAAGCTACAATGTGTGCTCATTATGAAGATACCTCAAAAAGAGAAAAAATAGATAAATGGGAAGAAACCAGAATATTTAATTTAATGATATATAATCATAGTTTGAAGAAGTACAGCATGGTATTTGGCAGCGGGAGATTGCAAACCCATATAACGCCTTTAGCTACGCATATGCTATTAAGCAAATACAGACAATCTTCTCAAGTGAAAAAAATAATGTAATCACCTGATAACTTGAAATTACCTTCCTAAATATGCCTTGCTACCCATATGTCAAATATTTTTACAATGTGGACGCACTCTACTAAATATAACATAAATAATTGATATCTTACATTTGGACTTTTCTTTGGCAAATACACTGCTATGTCATTCTGTAGAGATGTGGAAGTTTGCAGAAGGAACAACAACAACTGACGATCTACTATGTGCAAATCCCACCATCCATCCGTACCCGCTGCAATTTTCTTTTGGCCAACAACTAAGCAACAGAAGAGGGAACCACATTGAATGCTGAAGTCGTTATTTAACCTCTGCGAAATTTGTGCATTCTCTGGCGACAAGACACAGCTTGAGAACCCTAGGAACTGATTTAAACTGGCTTCTAATATCGCGTCTAAAATTGGTAGATAATGCTTAGATTCTTTTTTCAAGCCATCTAGGAATGTTGAATGGTGCATTTCTTCTCGATTTATAAACAAACAAAATGCCCCATATACCATCTCTGGCAACAAATCGAGAGAACTTTCGTCAACTCCGGTGGAACAAACAATCACCGTCATTACGCTATTGAAATCTTGCCACAAATAGGTCCAATTGTCTGCATACGTCCTATGTAACGTGATTCCCACAGATTTGAAGAACATATGGAAACCGTTTAATGAAGCAATTGTTGAAAAAGGCAACTATAGATGGATTTGATTAAATTATATTTTCGATCATATAAAAAAAATTTATGTTACGTTATCGCAATCTCCTTTTTTCCTGGTAAGTATGGGCAAACCACCATTTGTTGTTAAACAAAGAACATAAATGGACATTCTGATGCTGATTACACCAAACGTAGATCGTGCTAAAAAAATACAATGGAAAGTGAGATAGAACTGATTTGATTATTTTGGGTGAATTGTCCGTTGAATATGTAGTCATTATTAAACAAAGACTCACCTTGATTTGTGTTAATTACGATAGCGGACGGGTATCTCACGAGAAATTTCTTCGAGTATTAGTTCCAACATGCGTTGTCAGCTTCCTCTTACTATTTTATATGTTGAGAGTCATGTGCTGTGATGTTAGATGAGCGTATAGAATAAGAATACGTATATATGAGAATCATTTATTATACACCAATAAATACAATACAATACACCAATAAATAAAATACAATAAATCCAATTTCCAGAGAAATTGAGTTTTGAGTTGGAATCAGATTATTTTAAATCTCTCGCTGTTTGGTTCCAAATTATCCATTATTAAGGAGCCTACATGGGACGGATTTCCAGCAATATAGCTTTGGAGTAATGCGAAATGAGTGTATTGAAGTGCTTAAAGCGTTCTCTGTAATGTTAGTTAATTTCATTTCATTTCATTTCATATATCTTTATTTCATAATCGAAAAGCCAAGGACAGGCCAAATATGATTATGCATAGCTACAATTTAGAAAGACACTATGGTATAACAAATTCAAATCCATATATAATTTACTTAGACATCTATTATTATATCAAAATGCAGTAAATAAATAAATAAATAAATGACACTAATATGGGTAAATAATAAGAGAACATTTTAAATTGGACGACCATTAATGTCAGTGTATAACATTTTTCTGTTTCCTTTCTTTCTAAAGCCGCGAAATTAATATTCGTCTATATTCATGACAAGGTAGGGAGAAATTCCTATTGTCGTAGGGAACAATTGTGTTCCACAACCTTACCACTCTCACCTGAAATGATCTCTGCATCACTAATGGCTGGTGCCGTGGAACCACCAAGCAGCGAGTTCTATTCGAGTCTCCAAATTCAAAAAGTGCAATCAAATAGGATGGATTACAATATTTCATTGTCTTGTAAAACAACAACATTAGCCTTAATTTAATAAATTAAATAATTAAACAAATTAGTGACAAAAATTAGATAAATTTAAATAATGAAGGAATTATTTTCTGGTCAAAAACTACCAAGAAATAATTATGATATTCTTTACAATTTTTAGAACACTAACAGACATTTTTAAATTAGTAATAACAATGTACATTAGTAATAACAAGTAAGTGTACCACTATTAGATGTGTTCGAGTTTTTTTTCAGTGAAATTATTTAGTATTACACTATTAATTATTTGATAGGTCTCGCTTTGTGGTTCCAAATTAATCCTCATTATAGAGCCTATATGGGAGGTACTTCCGACTATATATGTTTCGACTTACGAGATCTGAGTGGATTGAAGAGCCTAGAAGCGTTCTGAGGTCACTAATAAACATATTCGAATACGTTCCATACATTTCGGTCCTTGTAATCCTATTATTAAATCATTTGAGTGGTCAGTAATATCAGTTAATTAAACATATTAGTTTATGAGATAAATTTAAATAATGGAGGAATTATTTTTTAGTTGAAAACTTCCAAGAAATAATTGTGATGGTTTTTAAAAATGTTAATACATTAGCACTTATTTTATAAATTTGTAATAACAAGGTACATTAGTTCAATTTAAAATATTTATTAATACAATTTTTTACATATATTCAAGTTAAGAACTGTATACATCATAGTTTGAGTTGTATCAAATAGATATTTCAACAATTGTATTACTATAGCCATTTGTGTTTTTCGTTTTATGTACATAGTGAATTTTATAACTCATTCACATAAGGCTTGAAATGTACCTAAAGTGGATTTGAAATCACTTCTTTTTAAGGCAAATGGCTGTTGTTTCGAAAAAATATCATTCGAATCCATTTGAGTTAGCGAAAAGGCGAAAAATGTAAGTTATTTTTGTTATTTATCATCCAAAGTTATGTAAAATGCAATTTTTTTAAGGTACTCGACTAGCAAAACCCCACTCACAGTGCCAGTTTGAGGATTTTTTTGTCGAAGCATCCTGATTCAGGAAAAGGTTTTTTGAAGTCACACGATGCAAAGACCAAATCCACTAAACAGTGGAAAAGATTAGAATGTGATCTTAACATGATTGGTCCACCTGTACGTCATGTGTCAGGTTCGAAAAAAGTATGTTGGTTACAAAAGTTATATTTTATCAATAAAATGAATCATATTTAGGTATGGTCAGACCACAAAACATATCTCAAAGGTAAGTTAAGAAAAAATTAACAGAGCTTTAATGGCACAGGAGGTGGTCCACCAAATCTCCATAACTGAGAAGATGTTTAAAGGCTTATGTGCCAATAAATTCGGCATAAATAATGCACAACCAGCTAATGTACCACAGACCAAAATTTATTGGATAACGGGGTACCTGTGTGAACGGTTGAACAACTTCTCGTCCGTTTACTCTTTGCCCTCGAACACCCACTAAGTTCGTTTCTGCAAAAAACGAATATCTTCATCTATCTCCGTAAATAGGGTCTCAAACCCAGGGATGTTAACTTATTTGTGCGAAATAATATACCTGTGAAAAATCCAGGGTTGTATAAATATATTGTTGTGTTATTGTTAGTATATTAATGTTAGAAATAAGAGAATTGTTTTGAGTAGTATTTAAAATGTTGATTTAAGTAACTGTATAAGGCCTTTGTAAGGCTTAGTTACATATGAAAATAAAATAAATTAAAAAAAATTAAATATGTGTTTGAAAACGCTCAAAACAAAGATTTCGCATTTATTCCGCGCTAACGTTTTTTATATGTAGTATAACAGTTTTTCGTGCGAAAACGTGATCTTAGTTCTAGGCTTTACATAGGTATATTCTTTACAGGCGAGTGTTTTGTATACTTAGAACTATACTTGTTTTATTCTAATACACGTTGTTATGGATGAAATGCTTCTAGCAACTTTGAGATGATTTATATATTAACTAACATACACAATGAGAGCGAGAATAAGGTTAGGTTAGGTTAGGTTAAAGTGGCAGCCCGATTAAATTTCAGGCTCACTTAGACTATTCAGTCCATTGTGATACCACATTTAACTAAAAGTACCTATTACATATGGGCACTTCTAGTCTTAACCACTGAACCTTCTCTATTATTTACTTTTGTGGAACCAACCAGATTGCTCCAAAAACATTAACAAACTGCTTAAGTTAACGTTTTCCAGGTCAGCCAGTAATCTAAAGCTATATGCTCCTAAAATTCGCTTACGCCTTACACAAAAAGCAGGACACTCACACAAGAGGTGTTTAATTGATTCCTTTTCCTCCACGTCATGACAGCTTATAAAGGGTGATTTGTTAAGAGCTTGATAACTTTTTTTAAAAAAAAAACGCATAAAATTTGCAAAATCTCATCGGTTCTTTATTTGAAACGTTAGATTGGTCCATGACATTTACTTTTTGAAGATAATTTCATTTAAATGTTGACCGCGGCTGCGTCTTAGGTGGTCCATTCGGAAAGTCCAATTTTGGGCAACTTTTTCGAGCATTTCGGCCGGAATAGCCCGAATTTCTTCGGAAATGTTGTCTTCCAAAGCTGGAATAGTTGCTGGCTTATTTCTGTAGACTTTAGACTTGACGTAGCCCCACAAAAAATAGTCTAAAGGCGTCAAATCGCATGATCTTGGTGGCCAACTTACCGGTCCATTTCTTGAGATGAATTGTTCTCCGAAGTTTTCCCTCAAAATGGCCATAGAATCGCGAGCTGTGTGGCATGTAGCGCCATCTTGTTGAAACCACATGTCAACCAAGTTCAGTTCTTCCATTTTTGGCAACAAAAAGTTTGTTAGCATCGAACGATAGCGATCGCCATTCACCGTAACGTTGCGTCCAACAGCATCTTTGAAAAAATACGGTCCAATGATTCCACCAGCGTACAAACCACACCAAACAGTGCATTTTTCGGGATGCATGGGCAGTTCTTGAACGGCTTCTGGTTGCTCTTCACTCCAAATGCGGCAATTTTGCTTATTTACGTAGCCATTCAACCAGAAATGAGCCTCATCGCTGAACAAAATTTGTCGATAAAAAAGCGGATTTTCTGCCAACTTTTCTAGGGCCCATTCACTGAAAATTCGACGTTGTGGCAGATCGTAAGTCTATTCATGATGAAATGTCAAAGCATACTGAGCATCTTTCTCTTTGACACCATGTCTGTAATCCCACGTGATCTGTCAAATACTAATGCATGAAAATCCTAACCTCAAAAGAATCACCCTTTACAATAGTCATTATACTTCGCACCTATAGTTTTTGCAAATTCGCCTATCAGGCAGCGACCCGTTATAGCAGATATTAGGAGTGCTATCTGACGCCTTGAGAACACTAGCATATCTAGTGTGCGGTTTAAGTTTAAATGGGGCCATATTTGCTTGGTGTCGTTGCAACCCTTGCAATTTTCCCATCGAATATTGGCCATCATAACAGCCTTCTCACGCAGTAAGAGCTTGCAGGTGACCAGAGGCATACCAACAGATTCTAGTTCCCCTGGAATATGTAAGGTAGTTCCTAGCCTTGCTAACACATCTGCTTCACAGTTCCCCGGTATGTTCCTATGACCAGGCACCCATATTAGGTGAATATTGTACTGCTCAGCCATCTCGTTGAGAGATTTGCGGCAGTCTATGGCCGTTTTTGAGTTAAGGAACACAGAGTCCAAGGATTTTATTGCAGGTTGACTGTCTGAGTATATATTAATACCAATATTTGTTGGAACATTACTTCTCAGCCAATTCACCACCTCTCTTATTGCCAATATTTCAGCCTGAAAAACACTACAGTGATTAGGTAATCTTTTCGCTATTCGAATTTCCAGATCTTTAGAATATACTCCGAACCCCACTTGTCCATCCAATTTGGAGCCATCAGTATAGAAATCTATATATCTTTTATTCCCCGGGGAATAAAAAGTGGTTTTGCCAGGGTGTAATCCACTACGTTAGGCACATCTGGCATTACTTTGAGGACCGAACTATGACCGTACATTTTTTCCGACCACAGCGATAGCTCGCGCAACCGCACAGCCGTTGTTGCAGCTGTTTGGCCAAAATGTCTAAAGGCAATAGATGTAGCATGACATTAAGGGAGTCTGTTCCTGTCTTACTAAATGCGCTTGAGATACATAAGCTCGCCATACGCTGAACTTTATCTAAACAAGTCGGTTTCTGAAGTGCCGGCCACCAGACTACAACACCATATAGCATTATAGGTCTAACCACTGCCGTGTATAGCCAATGCACAATTTTTGGTCTTAGTCCCCACTTTTTCCCTATTGCCTTTTTGCACGAGTACAAAGCTACCGTGGCTTTTCTCGCCCTCTCTTCAATATTAAGCCTAAAATTCAGCTTCCTGTCCAAAATAACGCCAAGGTATTTTGCACACTCACCAAAGGGAATTTCAGTACCCCCTAAGGAAATGGGCCTAACCGTGGGAGTTTTGCGATCTTTGCAGTACATGACTATTTCTCTCTTTGCTGGATTTACACCAAGACCATTATCTTTCGCCCATTTCTCAGTCATCCGGAGAGCCCTCTGTATAATATCTCTGATTGTGGATGGGAATTTTCCCCTGACTGCTAGCGCCACATCATCTGCGTATGCCACCACTTTTATCCTTTCTTTTTCTAGAGAAACCAGAAGGTTGTTTATAGCAACATTCCAAAGAAGAGGTGATAGAACTCCTCCTTGGGGAGTGCCCCTGTTCACATACCTTTGTATGTTTGCTTGCCCTAGTGTGGCTGAAATACGTCTTTTTATTAGAAGTTCGTCTAACAGCCTAAGTATACATGGATCAACATTCAGAGTTGTCAGTCCATTTAATATCGAGCTCGGATGGACATTATTGAACGCCCCTTCGATGTCTAGAAACGCCACGATTGTGTATTCTTTGACAGATAGTGAGCTTTCAATAAAGCTGACCAGTTCATGTAATGCGGTATCAGTAGACCTGCCCTTCGAGAGTCTTAAGTAGGAATGACGATAAGCTGATTGGTCGGAAATCCTTCGCATTCGAGTGAGAGGCTTTACCCGCTTTAGGTATGAAAACGACTTTTGATTCCCTCCACTTTCCTGGAATATATGCTAAGTTGATACATCCTATATATATCGCCGACAACCAGGGGATAATTCTGTCATCCCCGCTTGTAACTCCGCCGGAGTAATTCCATCAGGTCCGGGGGATTTGAATGATCCAAAGCTATTTAACGCCCATTTTATTCTAGATTCCGATACAATTTCCTCGAAAGGAAACGACCGCTGAGCCACTGTGGCACGGCCAGTACATGGTTCAACCGTCTGATTTCCGGGAAAATGTGTGTCCAATAGTACCTACAGCGTCTCCTCACTGGACGTTGTCCAATTGCCCTCCGATGGTTTAATGAAACCTGGAGCGGAGCTCGAGGATGCTAGCACCTTCCGTAGTCTGGAAGCCTCGGACGTATTCTCAATGCTGCTCCAGTAATCATTCCAAGAGTTATGCTGAGCCTTTCTCAGTTCTCTCTTGTATCCTCTCAGATTCTTCTTGTAAGCGTCCCAAACCACAGGAGCTCTGGTGGACTTTGCTTTGTTAAAGAGCTTCCTGCACGATTTCCTCATATTACCTAACTCCGTAGACCACCATGGTGGTCGATTCTTCCCCCTTGGCTTCCCTCTAGGGCATGCAACTTTCAGTGAAATATTGAAGGCCTTAGTAATCCTCTCCACTTCGTGTTCGATAATTTGCACAGTGCTCATATTTGTCTCTGGTATTTCCGGTATCATCATATTGAACGATACCCTATACCTATTCCAGTCAGCTTTCCTAACATTTGGCGGAAATATGGTCTTGGTGTTATGAACATCAAATTTGAAACTGATGTAGCGATGATCTGAGAAGCTATGTTCACTCAAAACTTGCCACTCAGATATCTTATCATTCAGTTCCGGAGAGGTCAACGTTACGTCCAAAACCTCTTGTCTGTTCCTGGTGACGAAGGTTGGTGCATCTCCCTTATTGCAAACTACCAGATTAGTACGCAAAATAAACTCTATTAGCGACTCTCCCCTTGCATTAGTATCACTACTTCCCCAAATACTATGATGTGCATTTGCATCGCATCCCATAATGAGTTTTGTCTTTGTTTTTAGTGACTCCTCAACTAAGGTCTTAACGGCACAGGGTGGCATTTCCCTATCATGTCCCATGTAGACCGAAGATACCCAATATTTGCATGTGGATATCTCTAGACTGGCTACGACAGTGTCTGCATTGCTCAATGAAGGAAGCAGAAACAAGTTTAGTTCCTTTTTAGCAATTATACATGCTCGATTTATATCGTTACCGGTATTATGCAAAAGTTTGAAACCCGGAGTGCTTAATTCACAGATCTTGTTCTTATATATGTATGGTTCTTGAATAAGAACTATATCTATGTCTCTTTTCATCAGAACTTTTAAGGCAGCACAAGCGGCCTTACAATGGTGAAGATTTATCTGGAGGAACCGTAGAACCATCCAAATTTTCAACCACCGTCACATCAGCCGCTTCAATTGAGTCATCAAGGGCTTCCTCTTCACAGATCTCGGTGACTCTCGCAACAATCCGCGGTTCAGCTTTGGTGAGGCTTGAGCCTGTAGAAACTTCCCGCATATGATTTTCGCCATAGTCTGCAGGTTTTATGTCTCCTTCGGCTTCGCTAGGAGATTTTTTCACTGCTGACTCTACCGGAGGCTTGTCCGTTTCGGTATCCTTTGGCTGATCGCTTTTGTATACCTTCATATGGATATCATGAAAGCCATAACTTACGCGTCCTTGGGTCTGGGCTAGATGTGGCAGCGACTCTATGTTTAATATAAACACCGCATGTCGTCTTGGTCCATCCACCTCATCCAAACGACCAACCTTCCAATCGGCGGTTGGAAGATCTGGGTTACATTCTTTTAGTCTCTCTAGCATTGACTCAGGATCAGGAGGGTTTGCCGGTATCCATGCATGTGCTCTAGGTTTAGCCGGTATGTCTTTTTTATCGACTAACTCCAAAGCGGCTCCTTCCCAAACTTCACCAATTAGCATCAATGCAGCTTTAAAGCAATCCATAGACCTCTGGTCTGCAAAAGCTATTAACTTATATCGTCCTTGATACCATCCAGCATCTTGCCGTCGAGGACTTGGTCCGGGAAACTTTTTTCGCACCTCTGAGTAGACACCAGACATCGCGTTCTCAATTTCCCCCCATTTTTGCCTTGGAATCATACCGTCCAATGCTCCTTTATTAATAATAGCCATCACAAGGCTGTCTTTTGCAACTGAGGCAAACGATCTTTGATCCCGTTTAGAGGATGGTAGCTCATCCGGTGATCGTTCCCTTTTTCCAGCTTCAAGAATTCCTTGAGCCCATTTTAAGGAATCGCTTTGCTTAGCCGACAACGTGCTTGGGTCGACTGATCCTAATTTCTTTAGTTATTGTTGTTTTTTTGTTTTTTGATCTCAGCTTAAAGCCATGCATTGACTAAACTACAAGTGTAGCTTAACCAACAGAGGAAAAGTATGCTTGTCAAATTTATTTGGGCAAAGCCCTATAGACTGCAAGATGGTTGGATGTACAGCTGTTTCGGAATTACCACATTCCTCATCAGCATCCTCTACTTGCAGCAATTTACTACATCAGCATCCTCTACTTGCAGCAATCTACTTTAGGATAAACAAAGCATTTCTTCGTTCCTTGAATCTCTTTCGAGAGGGATTGCCTCCTTTTGATGTCGTCACCTTAGAAAAGGTTCGACTTGCCAAAGTGTCACCGCCAGTCGACCCGTCTACAGGTCGATTAATTGGGCCTGACTCTTGGTCGCTGCCCAAATTTATAACTTCAGTCGTTACCCGTCCACTGGGCCCTGAAGTTAGCAACCCAGTGGATGACTTTGAATTTCGCTGCATGGTGGTTTATTATTTCCACCACACGTGAAATTCGTAATAAGTACTTATTACGATGAAATACTCCGCTATTAGAAAACACGTCCGTTCAGTTCGACGATTGAATAATAATAGTAGGTATAAAATTATTCTCCTTGCATGCTCGACTTTAATGATTTTTTTAATAAGTGCCAGCATAAATGTTGACCTATTATGTTTGGACGATTAAGTATTTGGGCGAAAAAAATCCAAAAGTTAGATTTACAGATAGCTCTTACATAAATATATTGTCCGATTTTCACAAATTTGGCTCTCAATATCAGTGACAAGCTAACTCTCTATGTGCAAATATCTGGTATTTCAGTTGAGATTGAGATAAAGCTTCCATAAACATGTACACCTTTTTCTTAAATATTGAAATACGGTTTATTTCCCAAACCTACTTCAATCATACTCCACAATTAATGCTTATGTTTACTAATTCAGTAGGGGTGGTTTAGGGATAATATACACCGAAACAATTTTCTTTGTTAATTTTACGAGACATTCCTCGCAAATTCCTCATCAAAACAACGAAAGTTTCGTTGATTTTCGTAAATTTTACATATAACTTTTTTTTCTTACATAGTTCGTACTTTTAACGAAACTTTCTTCATATCTCACGATTTTTTTGAAGAAGTTTTTACGAATTTATGAACATTATACGAGACATTCTGCGTTAAAATTTTTTGCTTTAAGTTTCATTGAAGTTCTAAATTTTCAATTTGTGACATCAAAATGATCTCAAACAATTTGCTTTTGGAATGCATGTCAATGCAATTTCTCATTTTGTTGATAGGATGTTATGAATAAGAATGAGGCAACCAAATTACAAATTATTCAAAAACTTAAGTTTTAAAGCAGTGATTCAAACTTTTTACTAAAAATAATTGCAGTTTAGAAAATACATTTCTTCTTGAAGTACGAACATATTTCTTAAAATGTACGAAACTGTTTCATAAAAAAAGTACGAAATTGTTTCATAAATGGTACGAAAATGTAGAAAGTACGAAACTGTTGCGTCATTCCAGACCACAATAACATACGCATGACTAGTTCTTTCTTTGCAGGATTTACCCTTGTTAGAAGTTGGTCTAACAGCCTAAGTATTCCTTGGTGAATATTCAGAGTTGTCAATCCATTTAATATCGAGCTCAGATGGTCGTTATTGAATGCGCCTTCGATGTCTAGAAAACCCACAATTGTGTATTCATTGACAGATAGTGAGCTGACTAGTTCATGCAATGCGGTCCCAGTAGATCCGCCCATCGAGTAAGCATGTTGTCGTTTCGAGAACAATCTTGAATCGATGCTAGATCTAAGATAATTATCTGTCATTCTCTCCACAGTCTTAAGAAGGAATGAGGATACGCTGATTGATCAAATGAGAGACTTTTTCCGCTTTAGGAATGAAAACTACTTTTGTTTCCCTCCACTTTCCTGGTTGATAAAGCCTATATATATCGCCGACAACCACGGGATAATTCTCTCAGACACTGCTTGTAACTCTGCCGGAGCAATTGGGATTTGAAAGATCCAAAACAAAAATCCATTTTATTCTAGACTCCCATATTTCCTCGATAGGAAATAACCGCTTTTTGCCTTTGTTTGTAAAACAATAACAAATTTCGTACTATTAATGAAAATGTTCGTTCTTTTTACGAACAGAATTCTTTCGGTGTAGTCGGTCCCATCCGACTTTTTACTTTACTCACTTGTTTTAAAAGTTCGTTTCGTTTGTATGAGAATACAGTTAATGGTCAAAAATAGTTTTTACTTTTTATTTGGCAAAATCTGTATACGTTCGATACCTACTCGATAACAAATTATGAAGTGAACGAGTGCATTTCGAAAATGAAGACCAAAGTAATTTTCTTCTGTTTGAGATACGAAAGAATGCTTTCGTATGAGTTTGGGGAATTGGGCATTAACGTAGGTTTCTTGTACAGTTTTCAACAAGGTGACAGGATTAATTTCGTATTCTGTATATCCGTTTCGGCCAAGTTGATCTTCATTCCATTCGGCATCGTCGATGTAGTTATTAATTGGCTGAATAACCTTCATTTTGTTTTTAATTGGATTTTTAGATTTTAGTTATGACTTTAATCCAAATACTTCTATCAAATGTGTTAGGGTTTCTTGGTAGCACACAAAACTGATTGCTATTTCTGTTAAAACAGAAGTATCATAAAGTGCTGTCGACGTCATCAGTTGAATTAAAAAAAATAGGTTTTAAAAAACTAAATTCATCCGATTTGTGGAAGCATTATCCAATATGCTAACACTTTTTTTGTTTTGGAATATACGCAGATTGATGACCATTTGGTGATGGACGTAGCATGCGACCCAAATGGTGGACCGAATATACCCGCTCATCCGGAAAATTGCTTAAACAAATTGTCAATTTTCGCTTCAACGGATGTTTTCATATCACTTACTGTCTGTCGCCACATGCACTGTGGGTGGATTCACCCAGATGCGGATGAACTTGTATGGGTAACTACGTATCTATGGATGCTCCTTGTTTTTTTTTTTTTTTTTTTTTGTACAGGACTATCAAAAGTCCAATAGAACCGATTAAAAAACGGATTCGAATACATGCGTGTGTTATGGATGGAGTGCTAAAGGCACAAAAATCCAATCCGAACACGGCTCTTCTATACGTTTATGGTCACAACAAAAAAAAAAAAAACTAAAAACAGAATGAAAACGTATAAACTACTCAAACCATGCAAATCGGCTTTGGTCGTTTGGTTTTTAATTTTGCCCCAGCCATTGGACTTCCGTCACACGTTGTACCGCATTCAAGCAGCAGCAATGAGGCAAGACAAAAGGTCGACATTGGATTCCTATTCAACTCAATTATAAATTGTGGGATTTGGTTTTATTTTTCATGTTTGATTCTATCCCATGCTACGAGTATGTCAAAATGTATGCATGAAAGTTCAAGCATGGTTTTGCGATATTGGTACCTCGAAATAATTCTAGAAGTTAAATACAAGTGATTAAGCATTAAAATCCAACTAAATCATCACAACACTCCTTCAGAGTTCAAAATCTGTTCGATTAGGAGGGAAAATTTTCGATCAATCTCCACTAAAAAAATTTATGTAATTAAGGAAACTTTGCCGACTTTATTCCTTATATTGACGATACTATTTAAGAGAAAATGAACTAAATGTAAAATAAGAAAAATCCTTACAATATACTCAAAGAATGTACTTGTAGCCAAAGTTTTTGAACTTCCTTAAGGATTTTGGCATTGGTTCCAAGCAAAATATGGAGCTTTATAACAGAAAAAGAAATGGGGTCATAAACATTTATTAAGGTGTTCTTGTCTTTGCACTCTTTAAGAATATTTTGATTGTAGCTAGGTTTAGTATATTAAGGGTGAATATTTTTACCCTGCGTCGCACTGTGGAACAGGGTATTATCAGTTAGTGTATATGTTTGCAACACACACACACACGACCCTGAGTCGATCTAGCCATGTCCGTCTGCCTTTGAACATATTACTTGATTTTTCGTACAATATCGTCTCACACCCTACGATCAGTATTTTTTTGGATCGGAAATTTGAATTTAGTTTGTATTTGCGCAGTGCGCGGTTGAATACATTTCGGTTTACGATCGAGTTTTGTGTGACAGGCATTAGCGTAGCTAGACAATTTTCCTAGGGGGGTCTATAGCCCCCCTAGCTAAAACTTTATAGACTGAACTTATAGATTCAACTAATGTTTTATTTCATAAAATTGAATAAAAAAAAATAGAAAAAATAGTCCAAGACGCGTCCTAAAGTGTAAGTTTACTCCGTCAATGACAAACCCATGTTAAAGTGGACGGTCCCTTTCATACGTTTTGATCAGAACTGGGACTGGTCCATACACACCAGGGACTAGTCCTGTACCAGTTCTGTGGTTGATCCATTTCCCGTAGGGTAGTTCCACACTTTTCCCAGCAAAAAATTGGGAGTTGTTCTAAAGGCACAACTTTAAAAGCACTTCCAAAAATGTCTTCACAAAGAAGTTAACTATTAACTATTTAACTACACTATTTTAACTACACAGGAAGTTTTTTTACTTCATTTTTTTATATTTTAATTTTTTGTTTTCTTTTTTCAAATAGTTTAAAAAAGAGTAAGAATAAATAAAATGGTACAAATTATTCAAATTTTGCCACAAAAATGCTAAATCCATTATGGAAAAATCGATAATATTTGAAAATATTGGAGGGAAAACGTTTCAAACAAGCGTTAGAATGCATTAAAAATCATAAAAAAGCATAAAAATTATTTATTTGGGAAAATATCACAAAATTTTTAATTCTCATTCAAAGCACTGAATTCGGATCACACCTTAAGAAGTGATGCAAAATCCTTGCAACGGTTGTTGAAACAGTGGACATTCATTCTATGACAAGTTCATATTACATTCATCGCTTCTCCGCCAATTTTGTACCACTTCCAGACCCAAAAAGAACATTTTCACTTCTTGTTTGGCGACGCTTTTTTTGGTGCATTATTAAGATATTAATTTATGAAAGAATAGTTTTAATATCAATTACTATTTTTTATTCAACTAAATCATAAGTTCAACCACAGCTTTATTTTATAAATATCAGACTTCTACCACAACCCAAGTAATTCGATTGTGCATGAAAGTCTTTAGTGGATCTTTGTGCGTTGTACGAGTATATACTTGTTTAATTTTTATAAAAATGTAAAATCGTAAATAGGTTTTCAAATTCTGGGGGGGGGGGCTAAAATTTTTCTGGGGGGGTCTAAGCCCCCTCCCCAGAGGCCTTCCTACGCTTATGGTGACAGGTGCGGATGAATCATTTTTATAATACCCTACATTTGGTCATTGGTAAGAAATTCTTCAATTTGCGACAATTTACGAATTTTTTTATCGTTTGTAAATTGTTTTAGCCACCCAGCAAAAAAAGCGTTGCCACAAAAGTAGTGAAAAAGTTCTTTTTGGTTGCGGATGTGATGCAAAATTGGCGCAGAAGCGATGAATTTAACATGGGCTTGTCATAGGACGGATGTCCGCCATTTCAGCAGCCGTTGCACTGAATATCCATCACTTCTTAAGGTGTGGTCCGAATTCAGTGTTTTGGGTATGAATTATAAAATTGTGTGATATTTTTTCAAATAAAAAATTTTATAATTTTTAATGCATTATAATGCTTGTCTAAAATGTTTGACCTCAAATATTTTCAAAATTTTGCAATTTTTCTAGAATGTATTTTCTAGACAAAATTTAAATAATTTGTACCATTTTATTAATTCTTATTCTCTTTTTAATCTATTTGAAACAAACTAATTTAAAATTTCTTAGTAAAAATATGAAAAAATCGGGTTTTAAAAAACTGACTCAAAAGAACTTCCTGTGTAGTTAAAATAAAGAACATCTTTGGGAGGGCATTTTTGGAAGTGCTTTTAAAGTTGTGCCTTTAGAAGAACTTCCAAGTTTTTTTTTTTTTTGCTGGGCATTTATTTATTTTTATTGTTCAACATATCCGTCAGTTATTCGCGCGTCAGATGTTCTGATTACACTTGGCGCAATGTTTGACTTGCAGAAACCCACCGAACATACGGTTTACACTCTCGATGTGCAAGGATCTGAATTGCGGGAGTTGTGGGCGGACGTGAAATCGGCCTATGACAACTGTTTAGATTATTTTTCGTCATCAAATGCAGTCGAGCTGAAGTGCAGTCGGCAGACGACAAATATAAGTCTACATATCGTGCGTATGTTTGTTCATTGTCTTTCGACAATTAATGAACTTTTAGACGGGATGAAATCTACTACGAGGAATCCTTCTGTACATCAGATTTCGGTTCACGACCGAACCTCTACACCGGTTCAGACTCCAGCGTGGGTTCATGATAGCCCTACGGGTTCAACATTTCCCATATTTCGCGCTCGAATGAGAATGCAGTTTATCATCTCCCGCTGCCACCGTGTGATACCGACGTTTCCAACGGTGATTTTTATTCTTGGCCTTCGTTCAGGGATATTTTTATCGCGGTTTATATAATTAACACGCGGTTATCTGATATCGAACGCAGTTGTCATCTCGTATCGCGATTTCCCTTATTAGGTTGGAGTTTTGCTTTAGCTTGGCACGCTCTCAGGGAGAAATTCGACAATCCTCGTATGTTGATTAACTATAAATTGAAACTGCTTTGGCGTTGGCAAATCTAAATCAAGAAACGCGTTCAGGGTTGAAAGATCTTCAATGCGGTTTTCGAGGTTGTTTGTCGGCCATGTCTGTCTATGAATTCGATACGACTGGTTGGGATCCGATTATCGTGTTTGTGTGTATTCAATGGCTGCCTACACTCAGAAAATTTAACGTCGTAACTACAAGTAAATTCCATAATATTGAGTAGTTCGAAATTTTACTCACAGTTAGTTAAATTTAACTATTGATGAACAAAATTAACTCAGTGGAAGTAAATTGAACTTACGGCCAATACCAGCAAAATGGTTAAGAACTCCCAATGAGTTCGTAAATGGACTGAAGCAAATATAATAATAGGGAATACGTATTTTCTCGAACGTACGAAGAAGTTTCTCAGCGTTACTGAACTTTTACTGTGCAATATTACGAAGTCTAGTTGGACATGAAATTTCCATTTTTAGTATAAATAAACTAACGATGAATGTCAATTCTAACTACCGTTAAGTGAATCTATTTCTAGACAATAGTTCGTCTCCGAAACATATGCACGTGTGGTGTTTCTAAAAATAGACACCCTTGATTGTATGTGTTAATGAATACATGCAGCCAAGCAAGAAAAGAATAACCAAAGTCACATTTGGTTTTTGATGAGTGTAAGAGCTAAGTGGCCCAGTGGATAGTGTGTTTAGTTAGAAAACTGATGATACGCGGTTCGATTCCCCTTCCGGACAAATGGTAAAATTTTATAAAATGATAAAAATAATATCTAATAAATGATGTTAAAGGATTTGTACTACAGAAAAGTAAATGGTTTGTACTAAATATAATATGTCATGTAGAAATTGGGATCCTCCCCCTTGAGGTCTCCTTGCTCCAAGTCACCAGGTGGTCTAGGAAATCCGGAACATTAATTTTTTCGTTTTCAAAAAATGTATTATTTAGTTAATTTTTACTTCTGAACAGTTAAATTTGAACTTGACAAAAGTTAAAACAAATTACTAACCTATAGGAAAATGTTGAACTTACTATGGGTACATGCTTCTTTAGCGACATAAAAAATTCAATATTAACACTGGTTAGTTAAAAATAACTCGCTAATGGGTTCACTCTTCTCTGAGTGTAACTCTACCGTGAATCTTTCGCAACAATCGGTGCGCCATATAAAGGGTGATACGCTCAAAATTTGGTTAATATAAACTGGACGTTTTTCTTTCAATTTTTCATTTAAAAAACCTGAACACCCCTCATTTTGAAGGTGTGTGTGTAGAATGTTGCTCCTATTTTGATTTTGGAATTCACTCTTCAGTTGTCAAAATGCCGTCCAAGCAAGAAGAGCAGCGTATGAAAATTTTGCTCGCGCATCGCGAAAATCCGAGCTACTCGCACGCAAAGCTGGCAAAATCCCTAAAAGTTGTCAAATCAACCGTTACAAATGTAATTAAAGTGTTTGGGGAACGTTTGTCGACAGCCAGGAAGTCCGGATCGGGGGGAAATCGAAAACCGGAAGCCGCTGAGACGACAAAGATAGTTGCCAGTAGTTTCAAGCGAAACCCTAACCTCTCTCTCCGAGATGCCGCAAATAAGCTGGGTGTATCGTCTACAACCGTGCATCGAGCCAAAAAACGAGCCGGACTATCGACTTACAAGAAGGTAGTGACTCCAAATCGCGATGATAAACAAAATACGATGGCCAAAGCGCGATCCCGGAGGCTGTACACGACGATGCTGACGAAGTTTGACTGCGTGGTAATGGACGACGAAACCTACGTCAAAGCCGACTACAAGCAGCTTCCGGGACAGGAGTTTTATACGGCAAAAGGAAGGGGAAAGTTAGCAGATATTTTCAAGCACATAAAACTGTCAAAGTTCGCAAAGAAATATCTGGTTTGGCAAGCCATATGTACCTGTGGCTTGAAAAGCTGCATTTTCATAGCTTCCGGGACTGTCAACCAAGAAATTTACGTGAAAGAGTGTTTGAATAAACGTCTGCTGCCTTTCCTGAAGAGACACGGTTGTTCCGTACTGTTTTGGCCGGATTTGGCATCTTGCCATTACGGTAAAAAGGCCATGGAGTGGTACGCCGCCAACAACGTGCAGGTGGTTCCCAAAGACAAGAACCCTCCCAACACGCCAGAGCTCCGCCCAATTGAGAAATACTGGGCTATTGTCAAGCGGAACCTAAAGAAGACCAAAAAAACTGCTAAGGACGAGCAGCAGTTCAAGGCAAACTGGCTTTCTGCTGCGAAGAAGGTGGACAAGGTGGCTGTACAAAATCTGATGGCAGGTGTCAAGCGTGAGGCCCGGCAATTCGGATTTGGAAAAGCGAAAGCCTAACTGAATGTTTTTCCTGAATTTTATACTAATTGAACTTGAAAAAGAAATTTAATTTGATTTTTTAAATAAACTATTTCACCGATTTACACGCGTTTTCCCTTGACCAAATTTTGACCGTATCACCCTTTAGCTGCTTTATCCTTATGGAAAGACATGGATCGCTTTCTCACGGAAAGAATCCAAACATTAACGTGCGTTTACGATTTGAGAAATATAAAGGGAAAATCTAAATCCACTAACAAGAAACTTAGAACGCATTCCACGAATGCGGATCAAGCGAATCGTTCTCAGAGGACGACTTTTAATTCGATTTCCACCTCGCGGAAATCCAACCCCTCATGTGTATTAGGTTAGGTTAGGTTAAAGTGGCAGCCCTATTAAATTTCAGGCTCACTTAGACTATTCAGTCCATTGTGATACCACATTTAACTAAAAGTACCTATTACATATGGGCACTTCTAGTCTTAACCACTGAACCTTCTCTATTATTTACTTTTGTGGAACCAATCAGATTGCTCCAAAAACATTAACAAACTGATTAAGTTAACGTTTTCCAGGTCAGCCAGTAATCTGAAGCTATATGCTCCTAAAATTCGCTTACGCCTTACACAAAAAGCAGGACACTCACACAAGAGGTGTTTAATTGATTCCTTTTCCTCCACATCATGACAGCTTATACAATAGTCATTATACTTTGCACCTATAGTTTTTGCAAATTCGCCTATCAGGCAGCGACCCGTTATAGCAGATATCAGGAGTGCTATCTGACGCCTTGAGAACACTAGCATATCTAGTGTGCGGTTTAAGTTTAAATGGGGCCATATTTACTTGGTGTCGTTACAACCCTTGCAATTTTCCCATCGAATATTGGCCATCATAACAGCCTTCTCACGCAGTAAGAGCTTGCAGGTGGCCAGAGGCATACCAACAGATTCTAGTTCCCCTGGAATATGTAAGGTAGTTTCTAGCGTTGCTAACACATCTGCTTCGCAATTCCCCGGTATGTTCCTATGGCCATGCACCCATATTAGGTGAATATTGTACTGCTCAGCCATCTCGTTGAGAGATTTGCGGCAGTCTATGGCCGTTTTCGAGTTAAGGAACACAGAGTCCAAGGATTTTATTGAAGGTTGACTGTCTGAGTATATATTAATGCCAATATTTGTTGGAACATTACTTCTCAGCCAATTCACCACCTCTCTTATTGCCAATATTTCAGCCTGAAAAACACTACAGTGATTAGGTAATCTTTTCGCTATTCGAATTTCCAGATCTTTAGAATATACTCCGAACCCCACTTGTCCATTCAATTTGGAGCCATCAGTATAGAAATCTATATATCTTTTATTCCCCGGGGTCTGTGTATACCACGCCTCACTGTTGGGAATAAGAGTTTCAAACTTTTTGTCGAAAAGTGGTTTGGCCAGGGTGTAATCCACTACGTTAGGCACATCTGGCATTACTTTGAGGACCGAACTATGACCGTACATTTTTTCCGACCACAGCGATAGCTCGCGCAACCGCACAGCCGTTGTTGTAGCTGACTGTTTGGCCAAAATGTCTAAAGGCAATAGATGTAGCATGACATTAATGGAGTCTGTTCCTGTCTTACTAAATGCGCCTGAGATACATAAGCTCGCTATACGCTGAACTTTATCTAAACAAGTCGGTTTCTGAAGTGCCGGCCACCAGACCACAACACCATATAGCATTATAGGTCTAACTACTGCCGTGTATAGCCAATGCACAATTTTTGGTCTTAGTCCCCACTTTTTCCCTATTGCCTTTTTGCACGAGTACAAAGCTACCGTGGCTTTTCTCGCCCTCTCTTCAATATTAAGCCTAAAATTCAGCTTCCTGTCCAAAATAACGCCAAGGTATTTTGCACACTCACCAAAGGGAATTTCAGTACAACCTAAGGAAATGGGCCTAACCGTGGGAGTTTTGCGATCTTTGCAGTACATGACTGGTTCTGTCTTTGCTGGATTTACACAAAGACCATTATCTTTCGCCCATTTCTCAGTCATCCGGAGAGCTCTCTGTATAATATCAGTGATTGTGGATGGGAATTTTCCCCTGACTGCCAGCGCCACATCATCTGCGTATGCCACCACTTTTATTCTTTCTTTTTCTAGGGAAACCAGAAGGTTGTTTATAGCAACATTCCAAAGAAGAGGTGATAGAACTCCTCCTTGGGGAGTGCCTCTGTTCACATACCTTTGTATGTTTGCTTGCCCTAGTGTGGCTGAAATACGTCTCTTTATTAGAAGTTCGTCTAACAGCCTAAGTATACATGGATCAACATTCAGAGTTGTCAGTCCATTTAATATCGAGCTCGGATGGACATTATTGAACGCCCCTTCGATGTCTAGAAACGCCACGATTGTGTATTCTTTGACAGATAGTGAGCTTTCAATAAATGTGTTGGATACACTTATAGCGCAGAGGACAATTTTCGGTTGGATTGTCATTGGTCCTATTGCATAGTCTTCACGACTACTCTCAAAGTTTTTGAGGAAGATTTATCAAATAAGCCTGTTTTCAAATTCTTCGAATCAGAAGAGCCGCCTCGTAATAGCAATATTTTACCATCCGCCAGAAGTTATGAGGATAACCTTCGTCGAACAGCACGCCGCGACTCGGATGGTAGATTTGTGATTTCTCACTTATTAATGGCTAATGGCAACTTGGTGCAATTGCCATTAGCCATTAAATTTATTTTATTTATTTATTTAAATTTATCGACCGATTATTTTGGAACGGGTCTTACGGAACGAGCGTTGAATTTAATACTGAATTTGTATCTGATCAGGCAGATCGCAAGTATCTTACTCTGTATCATATGCGAGAAGTCGGTGATCCACTAACTTCAAACGGAAATTCTTGCCATTTGCTTCATTATCCAGTCATAAACTTGGAGCAGTAGTCTTCCAATTTTCGTTCGGTCGTCAATGCTTCTAATCGTACCATGAATTGTACTAGTTTGAACGGTATTTTTCATGTCGGTCCGTCCTTACAATCCCATTTATTAATGATGATTTTACGATTTCAGAAGTTTATCGTGTCTCGTGGATTGGTTGACCCTACATATATCCCTCAGTCGAATTCTTTGGCTGAACGTCCGATGTGTCGGAAAAGACATGTCTTGGGCTAAAATTTAGTATCTATTTTGGATAAGACTAAAACACTATTGATTTGGAAGGAATCAGTTCAGATTTATATATAGCTCCCATAAATATCATTCACCCGGCATGTACTTATATGTCCTCAGAAGCCAAAGTTTTACCCTTAATTGCTTTAAATTTTGCACGAAAGGTACAACTGATTTCGATGACTTAATTCATGGGTGAATTACTTTTAGTCCTCTGTTTGATCGGAGTGGAGTCGGAGTCTGAAGATTTTGCTGGAGTCAGAGTCGTAAAAATATTACTCGATACTTCTTGAAGCCGTATTATCTGTGTAAACTTTGTATGTTTTATATCCACCACCATAGGATGGGATGTGTATATATTAAGTTTGCCATTCCGTCTGTAACACATCGAAATATCGATTTCCGACTATAAACAGAATATAAATTCTTGATCAAAGGGAAATTCTGAGAAGATATAACGATGTCTGTATTCCTGTTGTAGTCTACTACAGCCTTCGATAATGGTGTTACCATGTTAAAAACAACACGTCTTATGGACTACCTGACATTTTTCGTGTTTGAAATTTGGAATCTAGAGGTATTTTAGATTCGCAAAGAGCTGTGCCAAATATGGTATCATATGTTGACATAGTCCCCATACAGATCGATCCCCATTTGATTTCGTTAAGGCATGGAAGCTGCATTTTTCATCCAATTTGATTAAAATTTGATATATAGGACAATTTTAAGTCATTTAAGAGTCCATATGACCCCTACATACAGTCCGATATTTTAATGTTGTAAACCGTTATGCTAAATGTGGTATATATTGGGTCGACTTTTAATATAGCTCCCAGATAGACCGATCTTCTGATTTGACTACGTCAATGTCGCAATTTTTATACGATTTGCTTTAAATTTAATATCTGGAGTTATGGGGTTATATCCCCCATGTTCCGATAATCGGAATCACAAATCGCAAGAATTTAGTTTTCTTGTAAAAATGATCCATAGGAACATTGAATAAGTTTATTTTCTTTAAAAGAAATTATTAAAGAAAAGCAAATGGGTAAACATGGCCATTTTAACGCGATAATGCCAACTTAAGAATTAAATTAAGTACAAAATTATTCGTTAATAAAAATTCATATTTATTTGTATTTCTAAATTAATGATGCTACTCGTACATGCTAGCAAACAATTGTTCACACCAAAATAAATGTATGTGCTGGTTGTAAAATTACTGTTTAGAATTTAAATATAATGTGCTCTTGAATGGTTATCGTTAATCTTAGGATTCGATGGAAAAATATTTGTATATATACTCGACTTCACGTTCTTCTTTTGTAAGAGATTTTGAATTTCTTCGAAAATTTCAAATTTGTATACAAAAACCTTTTTTTTTGTTACAAAATTTTTATTTTTGCAATAAAAAAATAATATATGATTTGAACTCAGTCCATTTCGTTTATATCAAGTACTGTTTTTTTCTGACTTCAAGTCTTTTATAGGACACACTTTACAGTTTCGTAGTAAAAATTTAATATAGTTGTATTTAATGTTGAACACCTTTTCGGGATATTACGAACGTATCTGGAATATATGTAAAAAAATAAAAATTGGTGTCGGTCGAAGCAGGGATCGAACCCAGGACCCTTGGCATGCAAGTCGGACGTACCAACCACTGCTCCACGTCGCCAACAAATGTATGTTTAACAATGTTATGTTGTTAAACAATGTTATGTTTGCATCGGCTCATGGGCGCCGCAAGCTATGCTATATAAATATAACTTATAACGATAATTATCTCTTGATGATCATAACAGCTACGTAGCCCAGTGAATAGTGTGCTGGCTTACAAAATGTGTGGTCCGCTGTTCGAATACCCGTCCGGCAAAAGGTAAAATTTAAAAAAAAATATAAAATTGAATAATTTCTTGTACAATGTTTGTATTACAGAAAAAGGTGCTAAGAACAAAAAAAACTCGTGGAAGTGAGAAAAATGGAGGGAATATACAATTAGGCGGTATTATTATTCAACCGTCGAACGGAACGGACGTGTTTTTTAATAGCGGATAAAATCATCGTAATAAGTACCTACTACGAATTTCAAGTGTGGTGGGATATTAGGCCACCATGCAGAGAAATTCAAAGACATCCACTGGGTTGCTAACTTCAGGGCCCAGTGGACGGGTATCGACTGGAGTTATAAATTTGGGCAATGACCAAGAGTTAGGCCCAATTAGTTGACCTGTAGACGGGTCGACAGGTGGTGACAATTTGGCAAGTCGAACCTTTTCCAAGGTAACGGCATCAAAAGGAGGTAATCCCTCACGAAAGAGATTCAAGGAACGCAGAAATGCTTTGTTTATCCTAAAGAAATTGGGATCAGTCGACCCAAACACGTTGTCGGCTAAACAAAGCGATTCCTTAAAATGGGCTCAAGGAATTCTTGAGGCTGGAAAAAGGGAACGATCACCGGATGAGCTGCCATCCTCCAAAAGGGATCAACGATCGTTTGCCTCAGTTGCTAAAGACAGCCTTGTGATGGCTATCATAAATAAAGGAGCATTGGACGGTATGGTTCCAAAGCAAAAATGGGGGGAAATTGAGAATGCTTTGTCTGGCGTCTACTCACAGGTGCTGGAAAAGTTTCCCGGCCCAGATCCTCGACACCAAGAGGCTGGTTGGTATCAAGGACGATTTAAGCTAGTCGCATTTGAGGACCAGAGGTCTATAGAATGTTTTAAAGCTGCTCTGATACTAATTGGTGAAGTTTGGGAAGGAGATGCTCTAGAGTTAGTCGAGAAGAAAGACATACCGGCTAGACCAAGAGCACATGCGTGGATACCTGCAAACCCTCCTGACCCTGAATCTATTTTAAATAGACTGAAACAATGCAATCCAGATCTTCCAACAGCTGATTGGAAGGTTGGCCGTTTGGATGAAGTGGATGGGCCAAGACGGCATGCAGTGTTTATATTGAACACTCAGTCTTTGCCACATCTAGCAAAGTCTCAGGGCCGTGTATGTTATGGCTTTCATTATATCCAAATGAAGGTGTATAAAAACGATCAGCTAAAGGATTCAGGAATGGACAAGCCTCTGTCTGAATCAGAAGTAAGCGGATCCTCTTGCGAAGTCGAGGGAGATACCAAAGTTGAAGACATGGATAGATACCGTATGCGTGAGGAGGCTTCTACTGCCTCAGAACTCACCAAAGTTGAACCTATGGTTATTGCGAGAGTCACCGATATCTCTGAAGAGGACATTCTTGATGAAGGATTCAGGAATGGACAAGCCTCTGTCTGAATCAGAAGTAAGCGGATCCTCTTGCGAAGTCGAGGGAGATACCAAAGTTGAAGACATGGATAGATACCGTATGCGTGAGGAGGCTTCTATTGCCTCAGAACTCACCAAAGTTGAACCTATGGTTATTGCGAGAGTCACCGATATCTCTGAAGAGGACATTCTTGATGACTCGATTGAAGCGGCTGATGTGACGGTTGTTGAAAATCTCAATGGTCCTACGGATCCTCCAGATAAATCTTCATCATTGTAGGGCTGCATGTGCTGCCTTAAAAATTCTCCTGATGAAAGGGGACATAGACATAGTTCTTATTCAACCATATGTTTATAGAAACAAAATATGTGAATTAAGTACTCCGGGGTTCAAACTATTGCAGTATACTGGTAATGATGTAATTCGAGCCTGTATAATTGCTAAAAACGAGCTTAACTTGTTTCTGCTTCCTTCAATGTGCAATGCAGACACTGTCGTTGTCAATTTAGAAATAGCCAAATGCAAATATTGGGTATCTTCGGTCTATATGGGACATGACAGGGAGATGCCTCCATGTGCCGTAAAGACATTAGTTGAGGAGTCACTGAAAACAAAGACGAAACTCATTATGGGATGCGAATGCGCAGCATAGTATATGGGGAAGTAGTAATACTAATGCAAGGGGAGAGTCGCTAATAGAGTTTATTTTGCGTACTAATCTGGTAGTTTGCAACAAGGGAGATGCCCCAACCTTTGTCACTAAAAACAGGCAAGAGGTTTTGGACATCACCTTGGCCTCGCAAGAACTGAATGAAATGATATCTGAGTGGCATGTTTTAAGTGAACACAGCTTCTCAGATCATCGCTACATCAGTTTCAAATTTGATGTTCATACCACCAAGACCATATTTCCTCCAAATGTTAGGAAAGCTGACTGGAATAGGTATAGGGAATCGTTCAATATGATGATACCGGAAATACCAGAGACAAATATGAGCACAGTGCAAGTTATCGAACACGCAGTGGAAAGGATTACTAAGGCCTTCAACATTTCACTGAAAGCTGCATGCCCTAAAGGGAAGCCAAGGGGGAAAAATCGACCACCATGGTGGTCTACGGAGTTAGGTAATATGAGGAAATCGTGCAGGAAGCTCTTTAACAAAGCAAAGTCCACCAGAGCTCCTGTGGATTGGGACGCTTACAAGAAGAATCTGAGAGGATACAAGCGAGAACTGAGAAAGGCTCAGCATAACTCTTGGAATGATTACTGCAGCAGCATTGAGAATACGTCCGAGGCTTCCAGACTACGGAAGGTGCTAGGTACTATTGGACACACATTTTCCCGGAAATCAGACGGTTGAACCATGCACTGGCGGTGCCACAGTGGCTCAGCGGTCGTTTCCTATCGAGGAAATTGTATCAGAATCTAGAATAAAATGGGCGTTAAATAGCTTTGGATCATTCAAATCCCCCGGACCTGATGGAATTACTCCGGCGGAGTTAAAAGCGGTGGCTGACAGAATTATCGCCTGGTTGTCGGCGATATATATAGGATGTATCAACTTAGCATATATTTCACGAAAGTGGAGAGAATCAAAAGTCGTTTTCATACCTAAAGCGGGAAAAGACTCTCACTCGAATGCGAAGGATTTCCGACATCATTCCTACTTAAGACTCTGGAGAGGATGATAGATATTTATCTTAGAACTAGCGTCGATTCAAGTTTGCTCTCGAAACGACAACATGCATACTCGAAAGGCATGTCTACTGAGACCGCATTACATGAACTAGTCAGCTTTATTGAAAGCTCACTATCTGTCAAAGAATACACAATCGTGGCATTTCTAGACATCGAAGGGGCGTTCAATAACGTCCATCCGAGCTCGATATTAAATGGACTGACAACTCTGAATGTTGATCCAGGTATACTTAGGCTGTTAGACGAACTTCTAAGGAAGAGACGCATTTCAGCCACACTAGGACAAGCAAACATACAAAGGTATGTGAACAGAGGCACTCCTCAAGGAGGAGTTCTATCGCCTCTCCTTTGGAATGTTGCTATAAACGACCTTCTGGTTTCGCTAGAAAAAGAAAGGATACAAGTGGTGGCATACGCAGATGATGTGGCGCTAGCAGTCAGGGGAAAATTCCCATCAACAGTTAGAGATATTATACAGAGAGCCCTCCGGATGACTGAGAAATGGGCGAAAGATAATGGTCTTGGGGTAAATCCTGCAAAGACAGAAATAGTCATGTACTGCAAAGATCGCAAAACTCCCACGGTTAGGCCCATTTCCTTAGGGGGTATTGAAATTCCCTTTAGGGAGTGTGCAAATACCTTGGCGTTATTTTGGACAGGAAGCTGAACTTTAAGCTTAATATTGAAGAAAGGGCGAGGAAAGCAACGGTAGCTTTATACTCGTGCAAAAAGGCAATAGGGAAAAAGTGGGGACTAAAACCAAAAATTGTACATTGGCTATACACGGCAGTGGTTAGACCTATAATGCTATATGGTGTTGTAGTCTGGTGGCCGGCACTTCACCAGCCGACAAGTTTAGACAAAGTTCAGCGTATGGCGTGCTTGTGTATCTCAGGTGCATTCAGCAAGACAGGAACAAACTCTCTTAATGTCATACTGCATCTATTGCCTTTAGACATTTTGGCCAAACAGTCAGCTACAACAACGGCTGTGCGGTTGCGCGAGCTATCGCTGTTGTCGGAAAAAAGTTACGGTCACAGTTCGGTCCTCAAAATAATGCCAGATGTGCCTAACGTAGTGGATTACACTTTGGCGAGTCCACTTTTCGACAACAAGTTTGAGACTCTAATTCCCAACAGTGAGGCGTGGTGTACACGGACCCCGGGGAATAAAAGATATGTAGATTTCTACACTGATGGCTCCAAATTGGATGGCCAAGTGGGTTTCGGAGTATATTCTAAAGATCTGGAACTTCGAATAGCGAAAAGATTACCTGATCACTGTAGTGCTTTTCAGGCTGAAATATTAGCAATAAGAGAAGTGGTGAATTGGCTGAGAAGTAATGCTCCAAGTAATATTGGCATTAATATATACTCAGACAGTCAACCTGCAATAAAATCCTTGGACTCTGTGTTCCTCAACTCGAAAACGGCCATCGACTGCCGCAAATCTCTCAATGAGATGGCTGAGCAGCACAATATTCACCTAATATGGGTGCCTGGCCACAGGAACATACCGGGGAACTGCGAAGCAGATGAGCTAGCAAGGCTAGGAAATACCTTATATATTCCAGGGGAACTAGAATCTGTTGGTGTGCCTCTGGCTACCTGCAAGCTCTTACTGCGTGAGAAGGCTGTCATGATGGCAAATGTTCGATGGGAGAATTGTAAGGGTTGTAACGACACCAAGCAAATATGGCCCCATTTAAACTTAAACCGCACACTAGATATGCTAGTGTTCTCGAAACGCCAGATATCACTCCTGATATCTGCTATAACGGGTCGCTGCCTGATAGGCGATTTTGCAAAAACTATTGGTGCGAAGTATAATGACTATTGTATGAGCTGTCATGATGCGGAGGAAAAGGAATCAATAAAACACCTCTTGTGTGAGTGTCCTGCATTTTGTGTAAGGCGTAAGCAAATTTTAGGGGCATATAGCTTCAGATTACTAGCGGACATGGAAAACGTTAACTTAAGCAGTCTGCTAATGTTTTCGGAACAATCTGGTTGGTTCAACAGAAGAAAATAATCGAGAAGGTTCAACGGTTAAAACTAGAAGTGCCCATATGTAATAGGTACTTTTAGTTAATGTGGTATCACAATGGACTGAATAGTCTAAGTGAGCCTGAATCTTAATCGGGCTGCGACTTTAACCTAACCTAACCTACAATTAGGCAGAAAAAAAATTTTGAGCACAATCTTCTTTAGGAGAAAATTCTTCTAAGCATGTAATATTTTTTGGATTCAAAATGTTTCCAAACATATTGTATGTTCACATAATGACATATAGTTTTTTGGAAGACTACATTATTGAATTTGGATGGAAAAATACATAATGTTTGGAACTTAGACTACCCAAATATATTATATTGTTTAGACCAATATCCTTTCAAACATATTATATATTAGAAGAAATCAAATATATAAATGTTTGGGCAATACCCAAAAATGTATATGCTTGAAGCAAAATGTGCTTGGGAGTATATGTTACACAAGCGATTTTTATACCCTCCACCATAGGATAAGGGTATATTAACTTTGTCATTCCGTTTGTAACACATCGAAATATTGCTCTAAGACCCCATAAAGTATATATATTCTGGGTCGTGGTGAAATTCTGAGTCGATCTAAGCATGTCCGTCCGTCTGTTGAACTCACGCTAACTTCCGAACGAAACAAGCTATCGACTTGAAACTTCGCACAAGCTATCGACTTGAAACTACGTAAAAGTGGACCATATCGGTCCACTTTTACGTATAGCCCCTATATAAACGGACCCTCTGATTTGGCTTGCGGAGCCTCTAAGAGAAGCATATTTCATCCGATCCGGCTGAAATTTGGTACATGGTGTTAATATATGGCCTCAAACACCCATGCAAAAATTGGTCGAAATCGATCAATAATTATATATAGGTTCCATATAAATCGATCCCCAGATTTGACCTCCGGAGCCCCTTGGAAGAGCAAAATTCATCCGATTCGGTTGAAATTTGGTACGTGATGTTAGTAAATGGTATCCAACAACCATGCAGGAATTGGTTCATATGAGTCCATATATATAGAACCCCCATATAAACCGATGCCCAGATTTGACCTCCGGTGCCTTTTGGAGAAGCCAAATTCATCCGATGTGGTTGAAATTTGGTACGTGGTGTATGTATATGATATTTAACAACCATGCCAAAAGTGGTCCATATCAGTCCATAATCATACATAGTCCCCAAAAAAACCGATCCCGAGATTTCGTTTTGGAGCCCCTTGGAGGAGCAAAATTTCATCCGCGTCAGTTGAAATTTGGTACATTGTGCTAGTATGTGGCCGTTGACAGCCATGCCTAACTGGATCCATATCGGTCTATAGTTATATATAGCCCTCAAATAAATCGATCCCCAATTGCACAAAAATTGGTCCATATGAAGTTCATAATTGTATATAGCCCCCATATAAGCGGTCCCCAGATTTCAATTCTGGCTTTACACGTTCCCTGCCAAAGTTCATATCAATTCGTAATTATTTGTAGACTTACCTATACTTACCTTTTTTGTCTAATATATACTACGTATGGACTAACTCACAATTTAGAAAACGATGTTAAGAAGTTTTAAGATACCTTGTCATTGGTAAGTATTACCAAGGCCGTATTCAGGGGGGGGGGGTTGAGGGGGATCAAACCCCCCCCCCCGAAATGAATGAATATTTTTATATAAATAAATATATATTTTTAGCTGCATAGAAAAATCTTATCGAAGATGTTGAAGAAAAGCTGGAGGTTTTATTTTGAAAAACGCTTACCTATAAAACTTGCACAAATCATAGAATACTAGTTGAAAAGCCCGTCAAACGACGGTCGAAAAAACAAATTGTTTTTGTTCTCGCACCACAAATTTCATTTTTGGAAAATATCTTTCTGCTTTTTATTTGTGTTTGTTGTTCTTTTTGTGAACATGACTCGCTTTGTTTGGCCATAGCAACAACAACGAAACAGCCAAACACACATGTGTAAATGAAATGGCGCAAAACCTGCGAAAAGAACCTGCCTAATTCAGCGATGGAAGCACTTGGAGAGTGCAATAAAGAGATATTTCCAAACGTGCATATTCTTTTAAAAATTTTGGTCACTCTGCACTGTTAGAAAAATATGTTTTTCATATGTTCCGATATAAACAAAATGTGTTTCGGGCATAATTTTTAAACACAATATAATTAAGTGGAAACTTGTAATGTTCCTAAACTAACACAAAATGTTTGGGACACATATGTTAATATGTTAGAATATATTATGTTTGGGGCATGAATGTTTCATAAAAATAATATGTGTGAATGTAAACATATATAAATTTACAAATTTCGAGTAAACATATATATGTTGTGATACTTTATTCAGAGAGCGACAGAGAGAGAGTTAGTATAGAGAAATAAATAGAGATGGAAACCGGGAGGGTTGAATAAAAAGATATCAACATAACACTGCGAGAGAATGAAATGAGAGCAATTTCTGTGAAACCGCTTGTATGTTGTTTCGGAAAACTGTTTCATGATAAGGCCAAAAAAATTTTATATGCTTAAGACTAATTACTATTTAATTTGAATATTAGAATTCGGAATAAAGAGAATAGACATTTGGAACCAAGAGAATAGACATTTGAAAAAAAAAAAACAGCATATTTGTATTACAGAAAAAGATGCGAAGAACTCAAAAATTTCGTGGTAGTGAAAATTATGTGAGGGAATGAGCACAATCTTCTTTGGGGAATTCTTCCAAGCATATACTATTTTTGGACTCAAAATGCTTCCAAACATATAATATGCTCACATAAAACAAACATATTAATGTTTCTGCAGTATCCAATAATATATGTGTTTCCTGCAAAATATGTTTGGAACATATGTTAGAGAAGCGATTTTTTTTGAGGGTGTGCCAGTTACTCAGGGATGGAAAATACAATTTTTAAGAAAGTACAAAAAAGGTAAGGAAAGGTACTTTTTACTAAATTTCAACAAAAATTTCACTTGAATATTATTGTCAAGAGACTGAATTTTAAAGAAAATAAAATTTTTACAAAATTTTCTATATAAATAAAATTTTGCAAAAATTTTCTATAGAAATAAAATTTTCCATTCGTTTTGTTTTGTTATTGTTGGTTTTGATCTTTAATCATTGTTGTTTTTTTGTTGCAGCTTAAAACCATACATTGACTAAACTACAAGTGTAGTTTAACCAACAGAGGAAAAGAATGTTTGTCAAATTTATTTGGGCAAAGACCTATAGACTGCAAGATGGTTGGATGGTTTCGGAATTACCACATTCCTTATCAGCATCCTCTATTTGCAGCAAAACTATCAGCCAATTATCAGAATAAATTCAGGCAGTTCATTAAACCCAACAATGAACCACACTTGAACCCTCCGAAAAAGGTTTTGTATGATAGCCGGCTTATGCCGAAATAATTTTGCAAAAAAAAATTCTATCGAAAAAAAATTTGCAAAATTTTTTCTATAGAAATAAAATTTTGCAAAAATTTCCTATAGAAATAAAATTTTTACAAAATTTTCAATTGAAATAAAATTTTGACAAAATTTTCTATAAAAATAAAATTTTGCAAAAATTCTATATAGAAATAAAATGTTGACAACATTTTCTACCGAAATAACAAATCGATAATATAGAATCGCATTCTTTTTTCGACTAAAACATTCTTGAAGTTCAATAAAATGCTTTTTTTTGACTATGTCTTTTACAAAATCGAGATTTTCTTCCCACATGAACATGTCTGTTTTGCCATATTTGTAAAAGACTATTAGCAAATAAGGTTGATAAAGACTTTCTCAAAATATTAAAATATTTTGTCAAAGCTATTGTACCATAAATCTGATATCGACTCAAAAATGTCTACACAAAAGGTACTAAATCATTCGCGGGGGTACTACGTTACTGACCGGGGTGAAAAAGTTTTGAAAAAAGTATTACAGTACTGCATTTTCCATCCCTGCAGTTACTACGTGCTCATCCGAACGTTGATTTTCAACAATGAAGAGATTCATGGCTGAACAAGAAGGTTAAATCATGGGGCCATATGATTACAATTTTTTTATTTCGACCAAATTTTAAGATGTCAAAATCATATGTTTATGGTGATTGCAGCTCTCCAAATGACACTGCATAGCAAATGCACTCAAACAAACTCGCGCATTCATAGCTGGAGAATTGTTCAAAGATGACTTGAGTATCTTGATAACATATTCCAGACCCAAAATACCACACACATCAGTTTTTAAACTGCATCATAAACTGTTTTTGTTAATAGATGGCGAATATCCATTTGACTGACTTCCATTATTAACTTTGGTCTCATATCGGCGTTCCTCGGATGAATTATCCACTTCACAATAACTCATAGGTGACGCAATTAAATTTGAACCTTTATTTTTCTCTGGATTTGAATTATTTTTTCAGGACAATTGAAAGAATAAATAATTGCCACTTTTACCAATGCCATACAATTCTTTTATCAGCTGATTTTGACTTCTTAAAATTGTAAACAACATATTGAAATTTGTTGTTTTTGTTATCGTGATTCAACCTCCTTATTCATCCATGGAAGAGATTCATGGCTGAACTTATTCAGCCATGGAAGAGATAAAAGACGTATCTTAAAAATTCGACTAGCGAGAGTAGACTCAAAGGATTAATGTCGGTTCATGGCCGAATAAATGTGCCGACTGAAGAAGTCATTGATTTATTTGCTGTCCAAAAAGCCCGTCGGTTCAATTTAATATTATAAAACTATTGTATACATACCTATGCATAATTAAAATTTTCTACACATGAGATTATATGAATATTTTTTTTAAGTTGAAAATTTTTCTTCTTGGTGGGTACACTGTTTGCTTCAATGTATACTCCCAAACATGTTCTGCTTTAAGCATATATATTTACAGAATTTTTTTAAACAAAAATTGTTTGTTTGTTTGTGGAATCATACTGAGTTTCATCCATACACTCAAAACAAAGTTTACATGGATCCAAAGATTTTGACCTCCCCTTAAGGATTTTGGTATTTATTCCGAGCCAAAGAAGCGGCTTCTTTAAAATAAAGAAATTTCTTAGCGACATATCTGACTTTAAATCTAGGACCAATAAAATTAATATTAGGATACAGATATCATTTATCAAGTTTTCATTCTTTTTTCGCGGTTTATTAGTAAAGGTACTCACGTACAAACAAATGACAGTATAAAAATCCAAATTATAACGGATACTTCAAAGTACAAAATGTTTTCTTAATTCCAAAAAAAAACTTTAAACCAAAGACGCTAAATATTCAAAATAAATCTTAGCCTATATTTGAAGAGTTTTTATCTTAAATCTAAAGTTTCAATATTTCAGTTAATTTAAGGACAATTTCTTTACATCAAAAATGTGTCTCTTTACTTTGAGGAAAATTAGCCTTAGTTCAAAGACATGCGACTTTAACGGAGGGACGTAAATTTACAAAATTTGTGTCCTAAATTTAATGAAAAAAAATTGAAGCAAAGATTATAAACTTCAATTGAATTACAATTTCATCATTTTAAAGAAATTTGTCCTCAATATTTTGTTAATTTCGCATCCTAAAATTTAGGTTGCGTAATGTAGCATATCTTTTTTCCCCCAAATCCAGTTTCTAAACATTTGTTTGCTTGCAGAAAAATGTATTAAATACATAAGCGTAGGAAGGCCTCTGGGGAGGGGGCTTAGACCCCCCCAGAAAAATTTTAGCCCCCCCCCCAGAATTTGAAAACCTATTTACGATTTTCCATTTTTATAAAAAATAAACAAGCCCAGCCAAAAAAGCGTCGCCAAAAAAGTAATGAAAATGATCTTTTTGGATTCAGAAGTGGTGCAAAATTGGCGAAGAAGCGATGAATTTAACATGGGCTTGTCATAGGACGAAAGTCCTCCATTTCAACAGCCGTTGCACTGAATTTGCATCACTTCTTTAGATGTGATCCAAATTCAATGTTTTGAATGTAAATTAAAAAATTCTGTTATATTTTGTCGAATAAATAATTTTTATAATTTTTAATGGATTCTAATGCTTGTCGGAAACGTTTGACCTCAAATATTTTCAAAAATTCACAAGTTTTTCAGATTGGATTTAGAATTTTTTTTCGACAAAATTTAAATTATTTTTACCATTTTATGAATTCTTACTTCGTTTTTAAGGTATTTGAAACAAAAAAGTTAAAATTTCCCATTAAAAGTATGAAAAAACCAAGTTATGAAAAATTTAATTAAAAGAACTTCCTGAGTAGTTAAAATAAAGAACATCATTGGGAGTACATCTTCTGGAAGTGCTTTTAAAATTGTGCCTTTGCAAGAACTTCCAATTTTTTTGCTGGGAAATGAGTGGAACTACTTTTAGTTGCTTTATTATAAATTAATTTTCGAGTTATTTTGATGTCTAATTTTTTTTTATTAATTTTTATGAAATAAAACATTAATTGAAATATAAATAAATGAAATATAAATTTTTAGCTAGGGGGGCTATAGCCCCCCCTAGGAAAATTGTCTAGCTACGCTAATGATTAAATATATATTAATTTATACAAATAAACTTATATGTTTCACAATATATTAGATATCAATACTTCACAATTTTTTTTTTTTCCGACTTTTCCAAACCAATTTGTAATTTTATCTCTTCGTTTCTACGATCCCGTTTACAAATCGTAGTTATAAACAGCATGAATTCAAATCCTAAAGGCATGCCTAGAGGTGTTCCTCAAAGATCAATCCTCGGTCCAATTTAATTAATTCGAATTTATCGTAGATAGATCATTTTACACGTGCTGTTGTTAATTTTATTGGTTAAATAGAACCTAATACTAAGTCTATTGTACGGTAGTGAATTATTAACGAGCTGCGACTACTCTGAATACCATAAATTAAAAGTAGCATACAATAACATTGCACGATATGTTTTCATCAAAGGATACCAACACCCTATATCTGAGTTTGCTTTTAAACTATTTAATATAACGTTAGAGAACTTATTAACCATTTCACTACCGAAATAATCCTATTGTTAAAAACTTAATTTTTTCTTTTTTTTTTACTTGTATTAATGCAAATGTAGTAAAAACTATAATTTTGAGGACCTACATCATTTAGTTCAAGAGTTGTATGAGTTTGTTCTGAAAACTTGTTTCTTGAATTGTGACCAAATGATCTTAAGAAAATAAGCGCTATTTGGCCCATAATATGTATTGAAGTTTGCAAAAAAAAATACAAAAAAAAAAAAAATTCCGATATATTACAGCTATAGATAGCGTTTGTACGAATGTCCATTTACTACATAAAAAAAAAGCAGGCCCGATTCCAAAGATTTTGTCTTTACTTTAACAAGTTTTGTATTGATTCCGAGCCAAAGAAGCGGAGAATACAAGCAAGGATACCTTTAAGACACAATTCTCTTTTAAATTTGGGTTTTGTGTACTGGCTTCTACACCGAAAAAAAGTGAACTGTTTTATAGGAAGAATGAACTACCTCGCACGAAAATGGAAGTAAATTTTACTCCACATTTTGAGATTTCCACAAAGTGTTGTTAAAACCAGAACTGCAGTTCACGAAATTACATCATCTTATAGAAGAAAAAATTAACTAAAAGTAAAGAAGAAAATCATTGGCGCCAAATCATGACAATTTTAACCATACAGTAGTTCATTCTTACGAAAATCTTCTTTTTCTTTAGTTCATATTGAACTTATGTGTACGGTCATTGAATTTTATACTCACGTTTAGTTCATTACATTTTTGAGACATACAAAAAAGTAAGATTTCATTAAGATGTGGAAAATTTCGATAAAAATAATAAAATTTAACTACAAGGAAATAAGTTTTTTTTTCCAATAAAAATAAGTAAAATTTAGCGTTAGTTTAACTACGGACATTTTTTTCTGTGTAGGAAGCAAATTTTAATTTTTCGTTTTTTTCAGATTTTTTTCTTCATATGCTATCAAAGTCCTTTAAAAACGAATTAACGACAACTTTGTTTTCCAAATTCAGGCTCGACTTCCAGTAGAAATTATGCTATGTTTCAAGTAAAAAACGTCTTTAAAATAAAGTGTTGAAAAACATGTCCTATATTTGAACGATTTTTTGCTTTGTAGTCAAGATGCAAAAAACAACAGATTAAAAGACAATTTCATTCATTTTAAAGAATTTTTCCGAATTAGTAAAGTCAAGTTGACCTTAGCCCAAAAATTTTTTCTTTCATGTTTTGATACCCACTTTTAAGTCAAATGACGTAATTATAAGGACAATACGTCTTCATTGAAAAGTTTATCGACTTATGGACAAGGAAAAAACTTTATATTGGAGAAATGCGTCTTCAATGCTAAGCAAAACTTGCATTCGTATTTTAAAGACATGAAATCTTTGACCTCACGACAATATTTTTTTCAGTGTAGAGACATACAGTAGAAAAAAGGTCTCAAAATTTCTGTAATGGATTTGGATTTTTGTTTTGATGTGATCTATTCATTTGTGTGGTGGATTTTTATATCTTAGCCTTGTTTTCTTTCCTTTGTTTTCTTGATGAAACACCAAATATTGTAAAAGCATATAAAATTCTATACATCCACACCTTTTTTGTAATGCAAATTGACTAATTTGTACGGAAATTTTCGTTTTACAAAAAAAAATTGAGTCACTTGACTGCGCAATTGAGTGGAATGACTGCGCACTGCAAATAAACAAAACCATGGTGAATTATCAAAGTATGTCTTTATATTTGCTTGGTCTATGCTTAAACCATAGACCAATTAAATATAAGACATCGTTTCACAATTCAGCTTGGTTTTGTTTATTTGCAGTGCGTAGGCATTCCACTCAATTCCCAACAATCACAAGGATGAGTATTTTTCACATGTAACACCATATCAATTTGATAGTGAATCCCATCTTCAACATTAATTCAAATGGCCTTGCAAGTTGCTTGCCTTCAACAAATCTTCCAATAGGTTTAAAGCGTTAAAATGAAATTTAGTTTGAAAAGTTGTTGCTAATATGTTGAGAAATTGTTGCTAACGTGTTGAATTCTACTTTTGAGGGTAATGTCTGTTTTTTTGTTGAGAACGCGATTTTATCAACAATCACTCAAATTGAATTTTGAGGTAATTCTTTGAAAAAACGTTTGAAAGCGTATTGAATATAAGCATTTCTCCAATGCTTGTGTTTATTGGGTTGCACAGTCAAGTGACTCAATTTCTTTTTGGAAAACGAGAATTACCGTACAAATCAGTTAATTTGCATTACAAAAAAGGTGTGGATGTATAGAATTTTATATGATTTTACCATATTTGGTGTTTCATCAAGAAAACAAAGGAAAGAAAACAAATTAAGGCCAAATTAAAAAATACCTCAATTGCAGACGAAAAAGAGCCCTCTACGGTGTGCAGACAAACTACAGCGCTGTAAATTCACTTTCGTTGTCTACACCTTCCTTAGTTTATGCTTAAACCATAGACCAATTAAAATAGGGACATACCTTGATAATTCACCATGGTTTTGTTTATTTGCAGAGCGCAGTCATTCCACTCAATTGAGCAGTCAAGTGACTCAATTTCATTTTGTAAAACGAGAATTACCGTACAAATCAGCCAATTTGCATTACAAAAAAGGTGTGGATGGGTAAAATTTTTTAAGCCTTTACAATATTTTGTGTTCCATCAAGAGAACAAAGGAAAGAAAACAAAAATAAAGCCAAATTAAAAAATCACTCAATTGCAGACCAAAAAGAGCCCTCTACGGTATGCAGACAAACTACAGCGCTGTGAATTCACTTGAGATGTCTTATATTTCTTTGGTCTATGCTTAAACCATGGACCAATTAAAATAGAGACATACCTTGACAATTCACCATGGTTTTGTTTATTTGCAGTGCGCAGTTATTCAACTCAATTGCGCAGTCAAGTGACACAATTTCTTTTTGGAAAATAAGAATAACCGTATAAATCAGTCAATTTGCATTACAAAATAGTTGTAGATTTATTGAGTTTTATATGTTTTTTTTTTTCAATATTTGCTGTTTCATCAAAAGAACAAAGGACAGAAAACAAATTAAAGCCAAATTAAACAAGTATATACGGCCGTAAATTCGGCCAGGCTGAATCTTATGTACCCTCCACCACGCATTGCGTAGAAACTTCTACGAAAGACTGTCATCCACAACCGAATTACTTGGGTTGTTGTAATACTTACCAATGGCAAGGTATCTTAAAACTTCTTAACATCGTTTTCTAAATTGTGAGTTAGTCCATACGTAGTATATATTAGACAAAAAAGGTAAGTATAGGTAAGACTACAAATAATTACGAATTGATATGAACTTTGGCAGGGAACGTATAAAGCCACCTAGCAAAAAAAGTAATGAAAATGTTCTTTTTGGATCCGAAAGTGGTGAAAATTGACGCAGAAGCGATGAATTTAATATGGGCTTGTCATAGGACGGAAGCCCTCCTTTTCAACAGCCGTTGCACTGAATTTGCATTACTTAAGTGTGATCCGAATTCAATGTTTTGGATGTAAATAAACAAAATATTTTGTCAAATAAATAATCTTTATAATTTTTTTTTTATAATTTTAATGGTAGTATTTTTTTCAACAAAATTTAAATGATTTCTACCATTTTATGAATTCTTACTCTATTTGCAACCTATTTGAAACAAAATAGTTAAAATTAACCGTTAAAAGTATGAAAAAAACCAAGTTATTAAAAATTGAATTAAAAGGACTTCCTGGGTAGTTAAAATAAAGAACATCATTGGGAGTGCATCTTCTGGAAGTGCTTTTAAAGTTGTGCCTTTGGAAGAACTTCCAAATTTTTTTGCTGTGCAGAATTGAAATCTGGGGGCCGCTTATATGGGGGCTATATACAATTATGAACTTCATACACGGATGAAAAAGACTGTTTTTCATATGTTTGGCTATAAACATTATATGTTTGGAACACAAATTTTTAAACACAATATTTTTGAGTGCAAGCATATAATGTTCATAAACTAGCATAACATGTTTGGGACATATATGTTAATATGTTAGAACATATTATGTTTGGGACATAAAATGTTTGTAAATATAATATGCTTGGATGCAAACATATATTAATTTAGAAATAGCCTATAAACATATATGTGTTTAGTAGCTTGGAGCGCTATTTAACAGGGAGCGATATTGAATTAAGTTGGTGGTTGTTGCTTGTTATTACAAAAATAACATTTTATTTTTCCTTGGGCAATTGATCAGCTACTTCTTTGATCCTTACAAACTGTGTGGTCCGCTGTTCGAATCCCCGTCCAGCAAAAGGTAAAATTAAAATAAAAAAAATCATACAATTGAATAATTTCTTCTACAATGTTTGTATTACAGAAAAAGGTGCTAAGAACTAAAAAATCTCGTGGAAGTGAGAAAGATGTGGGGGAATATACAATTGGGCAGAAACAAAATTTTGAGCATTCAGGTCGAAAACCTATGTTGTTAGCACCTATATTACCTGTTTATTTTCATAATTCATTATGATTGTAAATATATAAATAAATAAATAAAATTTTGAGCACAATATTGTTTGGGAGAATTTTTTTTAAGCATATAATATTTTTGGGTGCAAAATGCTTCCAAACATATTATATGTTCACATAATAACATATTGTTTTTTGGAAGACAACATTATTGAATTTGGATGCAAAAATACAAAATGTTTGGAACTTAGACTACCCAAACATATATTGTTTAGACCAATATGCTTTCAAACATATTATATATTGGAAGAGATCAAACATATAAATGTTTGGGCAATACCCAAAAATGTATATGCTTGAAGCAAAATATGTTTGGGAGTATATGTTACAGAAGCGATTTTTTGTGAGCGTGTATGGACCAATTGTTGTGCGATTGGGGATCGATTTATTGAGGGCTATATATAACTATAGACCGATATGGATCCAGTTAGGCAAGGCTGTCAACGGCCACATACTAGCAGAATGTACCAAATTTCAATTGACTCGGATGAAATTTTGCTTCTCCAAGGGGCTCCAAAACCAAATCTCGGGATCGGGTTTTTTGGGGACTATGTATGATTATGGACTGATATGGACCACTTTTGGCATGGTTGTTAAATATCCAAAAGGCACCGGAGGTCAAATCTGGGCATCGCTTTATATGGGTTTCTATATATATATATATATATATATATATAAAGGGTGATTCTTTTGAGGTTAGGATTTTCATGCATTAGTATTTGACAGATCACGTGGGATTTCAGACATGGTGTCAAAGAGAAAGATGCTCAGTATGCTTTGACATTTCATCATGAATAGACTTACTAACGAGCAACGCTTGCAAATCATTGAATTTTATTACCAAAATCAGTGGCAGAAAATCCGCTTTTTTATCGACAAATTTTGTTCAGCGATGAGGCTCATTTCTGGTTGAATGGCTACGTAAATAAGCAAAATTGCCGCATTTGGAGTGAAGAGCAACCAGAAGCCGTTCAAGAACTGCCCATGCATCCCGAAAAATGCACTGTTTGGTGTGGTTTGTACGCTGGTGGAATCATTGGACCGTATTTTTTCAAAGATGCTGTTGGACGCAACGTTACGGTGAATGGCGATCGCTATCGTTCGATGCTAACAAACTTTTTGTTGCCAAAAATGGAAGAACTGAACTTGGTTGACATGTGGTTTCAACAAGATGGCGCTACATGCCACACAGCTCGCGATTCTATGGCCATTTTGAGGGAAAACTTCGGAGAACAATTCATCTCAAGAAATGGACCGGTAAGTTGGCCACCAAGATCATGCGATTTGACGCCTTTAGACTATTTTTTGTGGGGCTACGTCAAGTCTAAAGTCTACAGAAATAAGCCAGCAACTATTCCAGCTTTGGAAGACAACATTTCCGAAGAAATTCGGGCTATTCCGGCCGAAATGCTCGAAAAAGTTGCCCAAAATTGGACTTTCCGAATGGACCACCTAAGACGCAGCCGCGGTCAACATTTAAATGAAATTATCTTCAAAAAGTAAATGTCATGGACCAATCTAACGTTTCAAATAAAGAACCGATGAGATTTTGCAAATTTTATGCGTTTTTTTTTTAAAAAAAGTTATCAAGCTCTTAACAAATCACCCTTTATATATATATATATATATATATATATATATATATATATATATATATATATATATATATATATATATATATATATATATATATATATATATATATATATATATATATATATATATATATATATATATATATATATTGTTTGAGGCCATATATTAACACCACGTACCAAATCTCAACTGAATCAGATGAATTTTGGTCTTCCAAGAGGATCCGGATCCGGTCAAATCTGGTGATCGGTTATATATAATTATGGACCGATGTGGACCAGTTTTTGCACGGCCATTAGATACCATATACTAACACCATGACCATATACTAACACCATGTACCAAATTTCAGACGGATCGGATGAAATTTGCTTCTCTTAGAGGCTCCGCAAGCCAAATCAGCGGATCGGTTTATATTGGGGCTATACGTAATTATGGACCGATGTGGACCAATTTAGATTATTTTATTAGAGACCATATACTAACACCGTGTACCAAATTTCAGACGGATCGGATGAAATTTGCTTCTCTTAGAGAAATCGCAAGCCAAATTTGGGGGTCCGTTTATTTGAAGGCTATACATAAAAGTGGACCGATATGGCCCATTTGTAAAACCATCCGACCAACATCTATAACAACTACTTGTGCCAAGTTTGAAGTCGGTAGCTTGTTTCGTTCGGAAGTTAGCGTGATTTCAACAGACGGACACAAAAAGATGTTTGGGAATGTACTAGAAAATAAAGAAATGATTTTGACAAGTGATGACGTAATTTGACCGTTACAATTTGAAATTTTAAATTAATGGAAACATTAATTTCAAATTTCAAATTGTAACGGTCAAATTACGTCATCACTTGTCAAAATCATTTATTTATTTTGTAGTACATTTGATATTTCTAGATTTAAGTTTATTCAAATTTGTTTCCATTAATTTAAAATTTCAAATTGTAACGGTCAAATTACGTCATCACTTGTCAAACTTATTTCTTTATTTTCTAGTACATTCCCAAACATCTTTTGTGTTCTTAGTTTCCCAATCGTTCATTGTAAAGTAACCCCTTTTTCTTTTGTTATCTTTGTAATATCACCATCTATGCCTTTGCGACATCTGCCATACAGTAGAATGTTACAGTTGATTGTAGCCAAGACAATGAGCATGGGCCGATAAATATGTGCGATGTCGCCCGTGCGACATCTTCCAGGTAGTAGTAGAATATTCTAGCATGTTGTAGGCCAGACAACCGAGAATTTTCAATATCGTTATACAGTACTATGAAAGAGATGACACAGGAAGTTGTAAGCTAAAGTTTATACAGTACACATCGTAGAGCAAAAAAGTGAAACATATCAGTTAAACAAATAAATTATAGATTGTCGTTATTTGAAAAGAACTGTGTTTTAATTATCGGTTTATTAAACACGCCTCAATATAAAAACGTAACAATTGGTGTCGGAAGTGAAATAACGAAAACAAAAATCTACAATGAAGTTTAATCAGCTTCGAGTGGACGACTTGAAGAAGGAATTGAGCAAAGTGGAGCAGCCGACTACAGGAAATAAGGCTCAATTACAAAAGCGACTAATGGAAGAGTTCGAGCGGCGCAGTATTGATATCGAAACACATGAGTTCGATTATAAGGAAGATCTTGATGAATCAGTAGTAGCCAGCGCCTCGGAAAATCCATCTGCAGCTTCAAATGTTGTTGATTATACATCGATGGTCAATATTTTGAGCAAAATGATGGAAGAAAACTCTCTAAAAATGCAAGAGAATTCTGGAAAAATGATGGAAGAAAACTCTCTAAAAATGCAAGAGAATTCTAGAAAATTGGAAGAAAAATTTGACGAAAATTCAAGAAAAATGGATGTAAATTCTAGAATTCTCAATGAGAAACTTCAAGAAATTTCTGAAAGCATGGAGCAACGTGTGGACCAGATAGAAAACCAAATTGGCGAATTGGATAAGAAAATACTTTCTGTGGACGAGAAAATTATGGTTCACGATGATAAGTTTCTACACATCGAGAAAAAAATGCCAGAGCTGGAAATTAAAGGTGGTCCAGTGCGCGTTATCGAGGGCTCAAAAACCAAACCTCCTGTTTACGATGGCTCAATTTCATTTGATGTATTCAAATTCCAATTCGAAATGGTCGCTTTTAGAAATTTGTGGAACGACAATGACAAAGAAATTGAACTTCTATTGGCATTAAAGGGGCAATGCCGCTGATGTGATACAAAACATTCCCGCTGCCTCTAAGTACGGCGGAAAACATAAGCAAGACATCTTCAGAATTTAATTAAGAGGAAGAGTCCAGAAGTCAAATGAGACTCTACAAGACTTTGCAACAGAGGTTGAGCGGTTGGTGCTTTTGACATATCCAGGAGAAAGCCATCCACTTGTGGACCGCATCAAGATCGAGACCTTTGTGAATGGAAAAGGTCTCGATCTTGATGCGCACAGAAGGCTACTGCAGAAACATTTGCAGTTGCACAAGAGACTGCGAGATTGCTTGCACGACCTCAAATTCACAAGGTACGCAGAGTGGAGACCGATCAAGATGAATCAAACTCCGTGATTGACTCAGTAAAAGAAGCCGTTAAAATGGCAATGCAAGAAATGAAGCAGGAGACAACTAAATCCAGAATGAAGTGCTATAACTGTGAAAAGCCTGGACATGTTGCTCGCGAATGTAAAGCACGTCGTAAGCGATCAAGATCGAAATCGCCATCCACGTCAAACAATAGCCATAAGTGGTTGAACCCACAGCCCAGTGAGTTCCCTTTAAACTAAATCGAACTAGTTCAGCGGGGTAAGAGCTGGCTCCCACAGACGATGGCCCCACCATCTCCATAGCAATAGTTCAATAGCAAAATAACATTCTACACAGTCTTACACAAGTTTATATACGGTTTAAGAAATTGTATTTTCTAAAATATGCATATATATGCTTTAGATTTTGTAAATTAATTTGAAAAACAAAGTATTTGTCAAGAAGATGTTTTTAGTCTGGATTACATTTTTACATCTACATTTACATTTTTGTCATTTTTTATTTGTTTTTCGTTTCTATTTTTTAAATTAAAAACTTAATTTTCTTAATGAAACAATGTTACATTTTAGGCAACAACAAAAAATTACATTCTCCCCTATATGGAAATTTATTTCGTGCTCTTAATTTCTTTTTATTTGCATTTTAATGCTATGTCAATACTTGTCGTATATGCATTTTAATGCTATGTTCAATACTTGTCGTATACGTGGTAAATGGTTTGATGTGCTCAGTAGCCAATCTTCCTCTTCTATAATCTTTGATGTTGATATCTTTTGTCAACCCTCCCGGTTTCCATCTCTAGTTCTTTCTCCAGTGTTGCCAACTCCCCAAGGCCATAAAGCACCAAAAATATATTATAAATTCTAACATACCACTTCCCACCACAAAATCGAAAAGTAAATGCTCTATTAAAAAAAACAAAAAAAATCCGAAGATGTATTATAGAACTTTTGTGTATTGAATTTTATGAAGTTAAGGTGGATATTAAGATCGAGTTAGCCGCTAAAATCGTCATTTTTTCACAATTACTTTTCTTTAATAATCCATTTTAAGGAATACATACTTTGTGAAAATTTTGCTTAGGGCTATTCCCCATCAAGTTATAATAAAATTTGCAACAAATTTGCATAATTTTATGCCATATTTACTGGTCTAGTTTTCACTTTAGCGGCAAAACTCGAACTTAGTACTCACCATTATGAACCGCTATTCAAGTATACACCTTGATCAGTTTTAATGCTGTCGTCCAATTCATTTTGATCAGTAATGTCTTTCAACTTTCAAAATATTAATATATGGAAGGAGTCTATTGCATATTTCAGTTGTGCGTGCTTTTGTGAATTTAATACAAACGTTTTTTAAGACATCTTTATCAAATTCAAAAATTCGGCACTCATCGCTAGACTTTTCTAGAGAATACCCTTAACAACAATATTAATTAAAAAAATTCAAGGTTGGCTGAAAAGTCCCCGGTCTAACAAAGAAACGCAAATTTTTTTGTCAAAATTCGTTTTTATTATTCAACATAGTTCCTTCAAGAGCGATACAACGATTATAACGACCTTCCAATTTTTTGATGCCATTTTGGTAGTACTCCTTCGGTTTTGCCTCAAAAAATGCCTCAGTTTCGGCGATCACCTCTTCATTACAGCCAAATTTTTCCCCTGCGAGCATCCTTTTGAGGTCTGAGAACAAGAAAAATCGCTGGGGCCAGATCTGGAGAATACGGTGAATTTCACGAATTTTTGCCATTGTTCTCAATGACTTGTGGCACGGTGCGTTATCTTGGTTAAACAACACTTTTTTCTTCTTCATATGGGGCCGTTTTGCCGCGATTTCGACCTTCAAACGCTCCAATAACGCCATATAATAGTCATTGTTGATGGTTTTTCCCTTCTCAAGATAATCGATAAAAATTATTCCATGCGCATCCCAAAAACAGAGGCCATTACTTTGCCAGCGGACTTTTGAGTCTTTCCACGCTTCGGAGACGGTTCACCGGTCGCTGTCCACTCAGCCGACTGTCGATTGGACTCAGGAGTGTAGGGATGGAGCCATGTTTCATCCATTGTCACATATCGACGGAAAAACTCGGGTGTATTACGAGTTAACAGCTGCAAACACTGCTCAGAATCATCAACACATTGTTGTCCTTGGTCAAATGTCAGCTCGCGCGGCACCAATTTTGCACAGAGCTTCCGCATATCTAAATATTGATGAATGATTTGACCAACACGTTCCTTTGATATCTTTAAGGCCTCTGCTTCTCGATCAACTTCATTTTACGATCATTCAAAATCATTTTGTGGATTTTTCAGATGTTTTCGTCGGTAACCACCTCTTTCGGGCATCCACTGCGTTCACCGTCCTCCGTGCTAATTTCCCACGCTTGAATTTTGCATACCAATCAATTATTGTTGATTTCCCTGGGGCAGAGTCTGGAAACTCATTATCAAGCCAAGTTTTTGCTTCCACCGTATGTTTTTCCTTTAGAAAACAGTATTTTATCAAAACACGAAATTCCTTTTTTCCATTTTTTTTCACAATAACAAAAGTTGCTTCACAAAAGACGCTCTATTTCACAAACTAATTGACTTACAGACGTCAAATTTTGACACGAATCATTTGAAGGTTGGTACTATATAAAAATAATATGCACTAATACTAGCGACGCCATCTATGTATCAGACCGGGGACTTATCAGCCAGCCTGTTATAAGGAAAATGTGGGTATTTTGGTCATTTTTGCCCAAATCGGAAAAGCATATATATGGAAGCTATATCGAAATCTGAACCGATTTTAACCAAATTTGACATGCATACTTAGTATTTTAATTCTACTCCCTGTGCAAAATTTCACGTAAATCGGACTACAACTTTGAACTCTGTGGTCATATGGGGGAAAATCGGGCGAAAGATACATATGGGAGTTATATCTAAATCTCAACCGATTTCAATAAAATTTAGCACTCCTAGTGCAAAATTTCAACCAAATTGGGCTAAAACTCTGGCTTCTGGGGCCATAAAATTCTATATCGGGCGAAAGATGTATATGAGAGCTATATCTCAATCTGAACCGATTTCAAATTTGGCACACCTGACTATAGTACTTATTGTTCTCCTGGTGCAAAATTTCAAGCAAATTAGGGTAAAACTCTGGCTTCTGGGGCCATATAAGTGCATATCGGACGAAAGATATATATGTGAGCTATATCTAAATCTGAACCGATTTCTTCCAAAATCAATAGGGTTCTATTTTGACCCAAAACACGAACTTGAGCCAAAATTGGAGGCGATTGGTCTTAAACTGCGACCTAGACTTTGATCACAAAAATGTGTTCACAGACAGACGGACGGACGGACATGGCTAGATCGACTCAGGGACCCACCCTGAGCATTATTGCCAAAGACACCATGTGTCTATCTCGTCTCCTTCTGGGTGTTGCAAACATATGCACTAACTTATAATACCCTGTTCCACAGTGTGGCGCAGGGTATAATGAATGCTATTGAGCTCATAAGCGTGGTCAAAACCTTGAAGGTTTTGTTCGTCAGTGTGATTTTTTGTGTCTCTATATTTTACTGTGAGTATGAATTTTATCGTGAACGTGGGTCTCGTGAGCGTGCATATTTTTTGCGAGCATTATTTCGAAGAAATTTTACTCACTCATAACAATCAAATTCTATATTTGGCAATAAAGTTGAGTTTCCTAAGCTCTTGAAAGTCTAATCCAAATTTTTGTATCAATTAAACTTAATACTGTTCAAAATCAAAAAAACAAAAACACCAAAAGCACTAAATGAAAATTCCAGAAAGCACCAAGTTGGTGCTTTTTTGAAAAGGCATCAAAAAGCACTAAGTTAGGTTAGGTTAAAGTTGCAGCCCGATTAAGATTCAGGCTCACCTAGACTATTCAGTCCATTGTGATACCACATTAACTAAAAGTACCTATTACATACGGGCACTTCTAGTTTTAACCGCTAAACCTTCTTGATTATTTTTCTTTGTTGAACCAACCAGATTGTTCCAAAAACATTAGCAGACTGCTTAAGTTAACTTTTTCCAGATCCGCCAGTAATCTGAAGCTATATGCTCCTAAAAGTTGCTTGCGCTTTACACAAAATGCAGGACACTCGCACAAGAGGTGTTTAATTGATTCCTTCTCCCTATCAGGCAGCGACCCGTTATAGCAGATATCAGGAGTGATATCTGACGTCTCGAGAACACTAGCATATCTAGTGTGCGGTTTAAGTTTAAATGGGCCATATTTGCTTGGTATCGTTACAACCCTTGCAATTCTCCCATCGAACATTTGCCATCATGACAGCCTTCTCACGCAGTAAGAGCTTGCAGGTAGCCAGAGGCATACCAACAGATTCTAGTAGAAATCTATATATTCTTTATTCCCCGGGGTCTGGTGCCCCACGCCTCACTGTTGGGGATTAGAGTCTCAAACTTTTTGTCGAAAAGTGGACTCGCCAAAGTGTAATCCACTACGTTAGGCACATCTGGCATTATTTTGAGGACCGAACTGTGACCGTAACTTTTTTCCGACCACAGCGATAGCTCGCGCAATCGCACAGCCGTTGTTGCAGCTGACTGTTTGGCCAAAATGTCTAAAGGCAATAGATGCAGCATGACATTAAGGGAATTTGTTCCTGTCTTACTGAATGCGCCTGAGATACACAAACACGCCATACGCTGAACTTTGTCTAAACTTGTTGGCTGGTGAAGTGCCGGCCACCAGACTACAACACCGTATAGCATTATAGACCGTATAGCATTATAGATCTATAGCCAATGCACAATTTTTGGTTTTAGTCCCCACGTTTTTCCTATTGCCTTTTTGCACGAGTACAAAGCTACCGTTGCTTTTCTCGCCCTTTCTTCAATATTAAGCTTAAAGTTCAGCTTCCTGTCCAAAATAACGCCAAGGTATTTTGCACACTCACCAAAGGGAATTTCAGTACCCCCTAAGGAAATCGGCCTAACCGTGGGAGTTTTGCGATCTTTGCAGTACATGACTAGTTCTGTCTTTGCAGGATTTACCCCAAGACCATTGTCTTTCGCCCATTTCTCAGTCATCCGGAGGGCCCTCTGAATAATATCTCTGATTGTGGATGGGAATTTTCCCCTGACTGCTAGAGCCACATCATCTGCGTATGCCACCACTTTTATCCTTTCTTTTTCTATTTATAGCAACATTCCAAAGAAGAGGTGATAGAACTCCTTTTTGGGGGGTGCCTCTGTTCACATACACACAAAAAAAATAAAATATGAATTTGTTAATAATTTTGTACATTTTTATAAATTTATGGACTTTTCCATAAAATATATAAACCCGTACATAAAATTTTGCATTCGAAAATACTTGTTTTTGAATTATGAATCTTTTTATCCTATCAATGGATTTTTCCATAAAATACATGAAATTTTACATAATACATTACATCTGGAAATACTTGTTTTTGAATTATGAATTTTTTAATAATATACATTGACAATTACATTAAATGCACGAAACTTTACATAATATATTATCTCCATTAATACTTGTTTTCAATTATGTATTTTTTAATTATATACATGGAGTTCAACTTGTTATATATGTTTTAGACATTTGTCAACTTATTGCGTTTAGAGTCAGAGGCGCAAAACTTTGTGTTGTTTTCATATACATACAATATGAGACAAGTAGATTAAAATCGTAATGTAGATTTGTTGTAAAGAAAACTTTTAAAATATTTTGTATTTTATTTAAAACATTTTCCATAACATACAACAAACTTTATAAAACGCATTATTTTTAATTATACTTATTTTTAGTTATGGATTATTTAATGACATATATGAATTTCTACATGGTATACGTTTTTTATACATACAATTCTCTACTACACGGATGAAAAAGACTGTTTTTCATATGTTTGGCTATAAACATTATATGTTTGGAACACAAATTTTTAAACACAATATTTTTGAGTGCAAGCATATAATGTTCATAAACTAGCATAACATGTTTGGGACATATATGTTAATATGTTAGAACATATTATGTTTGGGACATAAAATATTTGTAAATATAATATGCTTGGGTGCAAACATATATTAATTTAGAAATAGCCTATAAACATATATGTGTTTAGTAGCTTGGAGCGCTACTTAACAGGGAGCGATATTGAATTAAGTTGGTGGTTGTTGCTTGTTATTACAAAATTAACATTTTATTTTTCCTTGGGCAATTGATCAGCTACTTCTTTGATCCTTACAAACTGTGTGGTCCGCTGTTCGAATCCCCGTCCGGCAAAAGGTAAAATTAAAATAAAAAAAATCATACAATTGAATAATTTCTTCTACAATGTTTGTATTACAGAAAAATGTGCTAAGAACTAAAAAATCTCGTGGATGTGAGAAAGATGTGGGGGAATATACAATTAGGCAGAAACAAAATTTTGAGCATTCAGGTCGAAAACCTATGTTGTTAGCACCTATATTACCTGTTTATAATTCATTATGATTGTAAATATATAAATAAATAAATAAAATTTTGAGCACAATATTGTTTGGGAGAATTTTTTTTAAGCATATAATATTTTTGTGTGCAAAATGCTTCCAAACATATTATATGTTCACATAATAACATATTGTTTTTTGGAAGACAACATTATTGCATTTGGATGCAAAAATACAAAATGTTTGGAACTTAGACTACCCAAACATATATTGTTTAGACCAATATGCTTTCAAACATATTATATATTGGAAGAGATCAAACATATAAATGTTTGGGCAATACCCAAAAATGTATATGCTTGAAGCAAAATAGGTTTGGGAGTATATGTTACAGAAGCGATTTTTTGTAAGGGTGTAGTTTCAAGCGAAACCCTAAGCTCTCTCTCCGATATGCCCCAAATAAGCTGGGTGTATCGTCTGCAACCGTGCATCGAGCCAAAAAACGAGCCGGACTATCGACTTACAAGAAGGTAGGGACTCCAAATCGCGATGATAAACAAAGTACGACGGCCAAAGCGCGATCCCGGAGGCTGTACACGACGATGCTGACGAAGTTTGACTGCGTGGTAATGGACGACGAAACCTACGTCAAAGCCGACTACAAGCAGCTTCCGGGACAGGAGTTTTATACGGCAAAAGGAAGGGGAAAGGTAGCAGATATTTTCAAGCACATAAAACTGTCAAAGTTCGCAAAGAAATATCTGGTTTGGCAAGCCATCTGTACCTGTGGCTTGAAAAGCAGCATTTTCATAGCTTCCGGGACTGTCAACCAAGAAATTTACGTGAAAGAGTGTTTGAATAAACGTCTGCTGCCTTTCCTGAAGAAACACGGTGGTTTCGTACTGTTTTGGCCGGATTTGGCATCTTGCCATTACGGTAAAATGGGCATGGAGTGGTACGCCGCCAACAACGTGCATGTGATTCCCAAGGACAAGAACCCTCCCAACACGCCAGAGCTCCGCCCAATTGAGAAATACAAAAAACTGCTAAGGACGAGCAGCAGTTCAATGCAAACTGGCTTTCTGCGGCGAAGAAGGTGGACAAGGTGGCTGTACAAAATCTGATGGCAGGTATCAAGCCTGAGGCCCGGCAATTCGGATTTGGAAAAGCGAAAGCCTAACTGAATATTTTTCCTGAATTTTATACTAATTGAACTTGAAAAAGAAATTTAATTTGATTTTTTAAATAAACGATTTCACCTATTTACACGCGTTTTCCCTTGACCAAATTTTGACCGTATCACCCTTTATATGGTCCCAAATATATATATATATATATATATATATATATATATATATATATATATATATATATATATATATATATATATATATATATATATATATATATATATATATATATATATATATATATATGTATATATATATATATATATATATATATATATATATATATATAATATATATATATATATATATATATATATATATATATATATATATATATATATATATATATATATATATATATATATATATATATATATATATAAAATATATATATATATATATATATATATATATATATATATATATATATATATATATATATATATATATATATATATATATATATATATATATATATATATATATATATCGTTCGATTTGAACTTATATGGCCTCAAAATCCAGGGTTTTGCCGTGATTTGCCTCAAATTTCGCACAAGGAGTATCTTTAGTAGTATAGGTAAGTGTGGCAAATTTGGTTGAAATCGGTTCAGATTTAGATGTGGCTCCCATATATATCTCCCGTCCGATTTGCACTCATATGACCAAGGGGGCCAAAGTTATACTCCCATTTACGTGGAATTTCGCATAGATAGCAGAATTATTATTCTAACTATGTATGTCAAATTTACTCAAAATTGGTTCAGATTGTATATAGCTCCCATATATACGTACACCAGAGTTGGGGAAATATGGTAGACTGTTTCATATTTTAGACCCATTTTCAATGGGATTTTCCTCCAATTGACTGGATAGTTTCCTCAGAGAATACAAATATGGCCAAAATTCTCACACTTTACACAAAATTCTGTGATGATTTCCCCATATCTTAGCCATATCCTACACACTGCAATGCCAAAATTTCCACAGAACGCATGAGTTTCAAATAAGGCTCCAAGTCGCCCGACTAGACCAAATAATATATCACAACCCACACTTGACCACATATCTTGGCGAGATCTAACCAATATCCTTGTAAAATCGCCACTGCTGAGTAGCAAAAATTGTAAATATTACTCTAATTGTCCTATATCTCGAATACATATGTATCTCCTGAAAAATCATAAATCTCTTTTGTACAATTGCATTAAAATTTCTCTCGCTTCATATTTCCCATATTGTGTATTTCATCCCAGGGCGTTAGCCGATTTAAATTTTAATTCTAGAGTTTTTGTAGAAGTACAAAAAATTGTTTCCATTAAAAGTATTTGTATCTGGAAATGCAAACTCCCTGCAAATTTTAAGTAGTTGAGATGGTAACACAAATGTTTGTCTACATAGTGGTGAAGGGTATAATATAGTCGGCTCCACCCAACTTTAGACATTACTTACTTGTTTTAACTTAAAGAAGTGGCCACTTTTTTCTGGGTGTACGGTTCCTCCAGATAAGTCTTCATCATTGTGAGGCTACATGTGCTGCCTTAAAAGTTCTCCTGATGAAAGGGGACATAGACATAGTTCTTATTCAAGAACCATATGTTTATAGAAAATATGTGAATTAAGTGCTCCGGGGTTCAAACTATTGCAGTATAATGATAATGATGTAAATCGAGCCAGTATAATTGCTAAAAACGAGCTTAACTTGTTTCTGCTTCCTTCAATGTGCAATGCAGACACTGTCGTTGCCAATTTAGAAATAGCCAAATGCAAATATTGGGTATCTTCGGACTACATGGGACATGGCAGTGAGATGCCTCCATGTGCCGTTAGGACCTTAGTTGAGGAGTCACTGAAAACAAAGACGAAACTCATTATGGGATGCGATGCGAATGCTCATCATAGTATATGGGGAAGTAGTGGTACTAATGCAAGGGCAGAGTCGCTAATAGAGTTTACTTTGCGTACTAATCTGGTAGTTTGCAACAAGGGAGATGCCCCAACATTTGTCACTAAAAACAGGCAAGAGGTTTTGGACATCACCTTGGCCTCGCAAGAACTGAATGAAATGATATCTGAGTGGCAAGGGAAATATCGACCACCTGGTGGTCTGCGGAATTAAGCAATATGAAGAAATCCTGCAGGAAGCTCTTTAACAAGGCAAAGTCCACTAGAGCCCCTGAGGATTGGGACGCTTACAAGAAGAATCTGAGAGGATACAAGCGAGAATTGAGAAAGGCTCAGCGTAACTCTTGGAATGATTACTGCAGCAGTACTGAGAATACGTCCGAGGCTTCCAGACTACGGAAGGTTCTAGAACCACCAACCCCGCTCCAGGTTTCATTAAAACATCGGAGGGCAATTGGACAACGTCCACTGAGGAGAAGCTAGAGGTACTATTGGACACACACTTTCCTGGAAATCAGACGGTCGAACCATGTTCTGGCGGTGCCACAGGGGCTCAGCGGTCGTTTCCTATCGAGGAAATTGTATCGAAATCTAGAATAAGATGGGCGTTAAATAGCCTTGGACCATTCAAACCCCCGGACCTGATGGAATTATCCCCTGGTTGTCGGCGATATATAAAGGATGTATCAACTTATCATATATCCCAGGAAAGTGGAAGGAAATAAAAGTCGTTTTCATACCTAAATCGGGAAAAGCCTCTCACTCGAGGGCGAAGGATTTCCGACCAATCAGCTTATCCTCATTCCTACTTAAGACTCTGGAGAGGATGATAAATATTTATCTTAGAACTAGCATCGATTCAAGTTTGGTCAGCTTTATTGAAAGCTCACTATCTGTCAAAGAATACATAATCGTGGCGTTTCTAGACATCGATTGGGCGTTTAATAATTTTCATCCGAGCTCGATATTAAATGGACTGACAACTCTGAATGTTGATCCATGTAACTTAGGTTGTTAGACGAATGAAGACACTTATTTCAGCCACACTAGGACAAGCAAACATACAAAGGTACACACAAAAAAATAATACATTTATTTTATGAATAGTGTTCCCAAAAATTTTCCAAACACGGGATTCATAAATTGTATGAAAAAAGTTCATAAATTAAAAAATACTGGTTTTCAATGAGTACGACTTCATACATACTATTTATGTAATGCGTTATTTTATAAATGAAAAATACATCCCTTCCGACGCTGCGGAAATATGTAATTTTACATAACATAAATGAAAAAAATTACTTTTTAAATGAAAAGTTAGTTTTCATATCTCTTGACTAATATGATTTTGTACATATTATACAGGAAATAAATCATGTATTTCACGAAATTTTTCTTTCCAATTTGTCGAATTTTATGGTTTTGTACATACCATACATGAAATAAATCATGTATTTCACCACATTTTCCTTTCCTATTTTGTCGAATTTTATGATTTTGTACATACTATACATGAAATAAATCATGTATTTCACCACATTTTTCTTTCCCTTTTTGTCGATTTTTTATGTATGCCTAAATAATATAAATGAAATTTTTCTTATAGCAAATGAAAATTTATTTTAATTTTTCATACTAATACGTATGTATGCACATATAATATTAAGGAATTTACATACTTTAGCATAAATTTAATATTGCATTCTAAAAGTATGAACTAATTCAAAAATCAACAATTAAACATAAAAATTCTATTGCAGTGTATTTTGTTTATAAACTTAAAATAAATAAGGATTTATAATTCAATAAAATTTCATTTTATGTTTTGTTCTTTTACATTGTACCATTGGTTACATCGTACAATTGAATTCTTAAAAATAATATAAATAAAAATCTTATTAAAAAACTAATATCACTTCTGGCGTTACAAATATCTTATGTGAATTAAAAACTTTAGTGAGATAGTTCGTTGCATAATGTTGTAATTCTAGTATGTAATTTTGAAACATCCATCTTATAAAAAAATCTTTCGATAAATGACCAAAACATTCGTGCTTCAGGCGGATACTCTAAATTGAATACAAAGAACTACTTGTAGCAAAGATCTACAGCTGATAATAAAGAATTTGTTCTGATAGTATAGCCATTAATATAAACAAACATTTCATATATCTTATCTACAGAACCAACTAACAATATAAATGGTTGTACAATAATTTTTGGAGCAACGTTTTTTTTCAATTTCTTCCAATATTGCATCTTTTGAGGGTCCAAAAATAGAAAACGAGTTTATAGAATCCTGGAGCGAGAATTTTTTGCGAGGTTTTCCAGCAGTGGTATTAGACGATGGTAAATATTGATGCAAACATAAAAGCAATATTAAGTGTCTGGTATCTGGGAAATAAAATGATTGTTAGAAAAAACAAACGTAAAGCAATTTGAATTGGAAAATACCTTCCGTTGTATTTTCATCAATGTCATTTAGACGTTTTCCATAGGTAGATGTTTTAGAATTTTTTTCTTTAGCAAGGACTCAAGTTGACTAGAAAATAGGGCCCAGTTATCATCAAACTCTTGACTATCCGGATATTTGATTTTAAAATCAATATTAGTCTAAAAGACAAGTAATAATAAAATGTTCCCCAATCGAGAATTACATTTCTTAAACATTACCAGTTTTTGGCCCATTGGATTCAAATATTCTGGCCACTTGTTTAAAATTTCGCGGACATCATATTTTTCAATTTCTAAAAATCTATATCTTTGGCAATTTTTCCAATAATATAAATAGTCATCTTCGCTTAGGGCGCTATCTTTTAGAGAACTTCTAATAGATTCTGCGTTTTCTTCAGGTTCTACAATTGAGAAAAAATATTTTTTAATATTTAATATAAAAATCAAGATTAAATGAATTTAATATAATTAACTAAATGTAATTTATAAAAATATAACACCAAAAAAATCAATCTTAATTACTTTAATATTTGGCACATAATTGATTTAAAATTAATTGAATTAAATTAAATTAAGAAAATTAACTATAAAATTAGATTACATTGAGAATAAATAAAATCAATCATAATTAATATATATAAAAACGTGGAAATTATTTTTTTTAGTACTTTACACACTCACTAAATTATCAACATAATAAATAGTTTTAACAAATTCAAAATAAATTAAAACAAATTTAATACAAACAATTTTAATTAAAATCATTAAATCATTTTGCAATTTATTTAAAAGTAAATTAAAAAAATATAAAATAAATTGTTCTTACTTATGAGTTCATTTTCTGAGATTGTTTGCAAAGATTTCTTTTCATGATTAACCATAACCTTCTTCATATCGCTTTTTATATTACAAATTGCTGCGTAAATTCGTCCTCGTTTGGACGTTCTATAAAACTCCTAGCAAAAGTATGTGGATATATTTCGATTATACATTAAATATTAAAATTGACATTTAATACGATTCTTACCAGTTTCTCGTTAGGAAAGGTCTGCAATATTTTCTTTTCTAATAAATAACTCTCAGATAATGGTAGTGCTATGTCGTTTTCGCAAAAATATTTAGCTAAAGTCCGGATTAGTACCTTTCTTTGCGATTCCTTGAAGATTCCATGGTGTTTATAATAATCAACCAAGATTTTTCCGGTTGATGACTGCATAAGGATACCATTTATATCATGTGAAGTCGTTTCTTGTTTCAAGCTACTAGATGGGCTTAGAGAGCAATTCAAAATAGAATGATTTGATTTGGGAGTAGAGCTTAAAACGAATTGGTCTAGCCCTGTTAAATTTAAATCTTCTCTCCAGGACTCTAAAAATTTTATTGAGTTGGGGTTATAATAATAAAAATACTGTTTTGCAAACTAAATCGTTTTAAAATATTCCTTAAGACGTATATAAGTTTTTCCACTTTGCATCTTAATAGAAAAAACAGATGGACCCAGAACTTCATCTGCCTTTATAACTTCATGTTTCTCATTGCAATTCAGACTTATTTCGTAGGAAATATAATGTGGTTTATAATTGACATCAGTAACTCTTTCGCAAAAGAAGCTTGGAGTACTGTTTTGAGAACGTAAAACTGCAATGATTTTAAAAATATTAATGTCATTTGTATACGTTGCGATGTATGATTTTTCTATATAGGTATAACCGTTGTGTCTCACAGATTTGTACAAAGTTAAATTTTGATCGTTAGTTGTATCCTTTACTAGTTTTACCAAATAAACATCATGTACTAAATTGTTGTAGACACTTTCGGGGTTTTGGGCCTTTAACAGTAAATAAGCGAATTTCTGATATTTTTCGCTAACGAAAGCGATATATTTTTTCGTGAAGTTATTGAGTTCGAATACACTTTAAATTGCTTGTGTTTTGCTTCGAATTGAAAATTCCATATCAGTCTTAATGGACCGGAATTAGTAGCAATGGTCGGATAGTGCGTTAAAATGTGATGTTTTGGTTTTAAGGCTTGATTAAAAAGGTCTATGAATTGACGATTATTGTTTTCTATTTTTTTCCTCAAATTTGAAGCAAAAGTTTTGTCATAATTAAAACATAAAAGTTCGTCGACGATATTAATGAAGTCCAAAATAAAATGGTATACGTTATCATCCGAAGGTACTAAATCGCCGATAAGTAACGGAAAAATATATGTGAATGTCATCATTTGACGACCAGACATTTTGAACTTTCTATTTTCGAGGTCACTTATTCGTATTTCACCTATTTTATATTTTACCTCAAAAGGACCGTAATCGAAAATTTTAAGACGTTCGTTTAGTGTTTGTAAATCAAAGTACACACACACAAAATTTTTTCTGATTCAATCACGAAATTAATTGATCCAATTAATTTTTTAATTGAAATGTCTTCAATCACAGAAATGATAGTATCAATTAAAAAATTAATTGATCCAATTAAATATTTAATTGATACTATTAATTTGTGTGATTGATTTTTATTTCAATTAAAAAATTTGTTGAATCAATTAAATTTTTAATTGAATATTTTTCAAAACTCAATTAAGATTTTAATTGGAAAAATTTTCGTGAAATTTTTTTCTGTGTAATTTCGTTTGTAAACAAAATTGAGTATAGCTTCAGCGAAATTATAATGGCATATGCCTTCGAAGACATCATGCTATCACATGCAAAATTTGTGGTAACATGGAATGATGGTATTTCATTGAATATTGAGGTCTGTGATACAGCATTATTTTTTTCTGAGATTTGTTTTTTATAAATATCAGATGTTCTGAACAAATGATACATTTCGAAGCATAACTTACCACAATCTTCTTTAGACGCTGAACAAAATCGACAATAGTATAAACCGGAGAAGGATTTTGTAAAACCTAGGAGGGTGTTCAGTCCTAAATTGTCTCCAATGACCAAACCCAAAATAAAAAAAACTTTTGTTAGTTTTCCGCTTGGTAATTCAATTTCAACGCCGTTTATTTCCAGGTCTTTGAGTACTTCAGAAAGATCTTTGAAACATTCATTTACACCGAATTTTTTTACATCTTTAGTATATATTACGCAAGCTAAAAATATGTCATCTAGTGTAGATGATTTTGTGTTCAGACAAGGAAACAGAATATAATCTTGTATCAAGCCCTGAATTTCAACCACGTCTTTTCGACAAATGTTGTTTTTGGAGTGTAACTCCATAATGAAATTGAGAAAACATTTTTTGATATCGAGCAAAGAAATATCGGTGCTAGGTTCGTCATGTGGTACCGAAAATTTATTGTTTTTATCATTATTCTCTTCAACATTTGGGGTTTCATTAGTTTCATTAATAGTACAATCATTCTCACGTAAAACATTTTTGGTGAGTTTGTGTTTTTGCAAGATGCCTTTTAAATCTGTAGATATTGTCAAATAATTGGCCGCAAGCCTGATGAGTACATTTAAAATTACTTTCATTTGAACATAAATGAAGCTGTTTCAAATGCGATATGTACGAATCAATGTCAATAATGTTTAGACCGCAAATATAACAAAAAATCATGGTAAGTACCTGAAACGAAAAAAAAAATCAAAATCTTCTGAGCTAAAATTTAAATAAAACTGCTTTTATGATTCAATCGCGAAATTATTTGATCTTATTAAAGTTTTGATTGAAATTCACACATGAAAATACTTAGCGAAAATCCAATTTAACGAACGTCAAAATTTTTAACATTGAGTATTCTAAATAACGAACGGATTACCAAAATTTACGTTCGATTTTACGAAAATGTATAATAAATAAATGCCACTCCACTGAGTTTAGTTGTAATTAAGCGGTCGTGTGTGCATTAAGAACAAGAAGTCGAAATAAACTTTCTTTAAATAAAAATCAATCTGTTCTACAAAGTGCAGTCTTCCTAAAATTCTAATGTACATTTCAAATATAACATCGTAGAGGCAAAAAATAAAATTTTAACAAAATTTTCTATAGAAATAAAATTTTAACAAAATTTCCCATGGCAATAAAATTTTGACAAATTTTTCTATGGAAATAAAATTTTGAGAAAATGTTCTATAGAAATAAAATTTTGACAAAATTTTCTATGGAAATAACATTTTGACAAAATGTTCTATAGGAATAAAATTTTGACAACATTTAATAATATTTTGAAGAAATTTTCTATAGAAATAATATTTTGAGGAAATAAAATTTTGACAAAAATCAGTAAAAATAGTATAAAATTGTATCTTTTTGATGGAAATTTTATTAAAACTTGATGAGGAATACCCCAAATCACCTTTTCAAAAAGATTATATTCTTTTTAATGGGTTAGTATAGAAAAGTAATCGTTAAAAATTGCGATTTTCGCGGCAAAACTCGAACTTAATTAAATAATTTTCTTTTAATTTTATAACAGTTTATAAATTTTCCAATAATAATTATATTTGTTTTTCTTCTTTGTTTATTAAGTTCCTTATGTAATATCATTTCCATAAATAAATTTCAATCAAAACTTTAATTGGATAACATAATTTCGTGATTTAATCTGATAACAAGTTTTATTTCAATTTTAGATCATGGAAACTATATTGTCTATCTAAATTTCATATGAAAGTTTCAAAAAGATTATTATTTTTTTGTGTACGTAGGTTAAATGAACTTAAATAGGGTGAAAAAAGTTATACACAATTAAAGTCTAAAGATTTACAAAAATTATTATTTTCCACAAGATAGTAGAGATTTTCTTAAAATTTGTAATTGTCTTATTAAATTTTCTTGAATTAGTCTTAAAATATTGTGGTTCAAACGCCGACCTCACAAAAATAATTAATTTGATCATTTGTTAAAGAAAATTTCGTAATAAATAGATAAAAATGCCTTCCGCGCCACGCGAATGTCAAGATTTACAATTTAAAAACAAAGTTTTGTTTTGTGGGAACAAGGATTTTAATAATTCTTTATGTTTTTTATGTTAAATTACAAAGTACACAAACATTATTTAAGTTATGAAACTACTCATAAATTCTATGAATCGAAATTGGTGGCTCTCTTTTTTTTGTATATATACACAAAGACAAAACTGAAAAAAGCAAGCAAAGCTCTCTGCGTACAGCAACAACACAGACAAACGCCGATGACGCTATTTCTAGATTTGTTCATGCTGGATTTTGCTTTTGTTGATATTTTGTTTTGATTTGTAATTTGGAAGGTTGGAGAAAATTTTAAATATTTTAATTTAAGAAAAGAAATAACAATAATATGCATATGTTTTTCAACATTTTAAAGAAAATACTTTTTGTTAAAACCTTCACTATGCGCGAACAAAAATGGAAAGAAATACCCGAGCTCCAACCATCATCGTGTGTGTTGTTTTGCCGCAGAACAAACTTTTTTCAAGATAATGGAACACAATTGTATGCGGAAAATAATAAACAAATTTATTTTGTTTTACGTGAGGACTTACGCACCGAATACAATTCGAAAAACAATACTTTATTAATTACACTTTCACTTTTTCCGTTGTCGCGCACGAATAATTATTACTGCCCGATCTTTCCGTGTCCACAGTTGAAATGAGAAGAACAAAGAACAAATACCATGCGTGCAGTGCGATTAGTGTACAGGGTTGCCGTTTATTAAAAATTATATTATGCAAATGTTTTATTTTAAAGTTTTTCCTCTTTTATTTTGGTTTTCACAGCACTTAACAATGACTCTCAAATCGAAAGTTGATTTTTGAACTTTCTGTTGCCTTAAAGCCAATTTAACTTTATTTTATTTCATGGAATTATTATGTTTGTAGAAAATTTCCTTTACTCTAATAATATTTTGCACACGTTAGTTAACTTAACTAAAAACGGGAAAAAATTATACACAAAGAAGCATAAAAAATTCCTAACACAAAGAAGCATAAAAAATTCCTAACACAAAGAAGCATAAAAAATTCCGTACTTCTCCCAAAACTTCATTTCGGGCAGGTTGAATAAAATTTTTTTGTAGAAAAATTTCAATACAGCGTGGCTGAATAAAGATTTTTAAGGAAAAAATTATTAAAAACTTTACTCAATATTTTCCTAAAAAAAATTATTTTATTTTAAAGTTTTTCCTCTTTTATTTTGGTTTTCACAGCACTTAACAATGACTCTCAAATCGAAAGTTGATTTTTGAACTTTCTGTTGCCTTAAAGCCAATTTAACTTTATTTTATTTCATGGAATTATTATGTTTGTAGAAAATTTCCTTTACTCTAATAATATTTTGCACACGTTAGTTAACTTAACTAAAAACGGGAAAAAATTATACACAAAGAAGCATAAAAAATTCCTAACACAAAGAAGCATAAAAAATTCCTAACACAAAGAAGCATAAAAAATTCCGTACTTCTCCCAAAACTTCATTTCGGGCAGGTTGAATAAAATTTTTTGTAGAAAAATTTCAATACAGCGTGGCTGAATAAAGATTTTTAAGGAAAAAATTATTAAAAACTTTACTCAATATTTTCCTAAAAAAAATTATTTAACATGCTGAATTTAGGTTTTTCTAAAAACAGGTATACAGCCATTCTGGATTTAAGTTTTTCTAAATAAACACTTTATTCAGACAGGCTGAATTTAAGTTTTTATATAAAAGTTTTTAAATTTAAAAAGTGTTTCTATAAAAATTTTATTTAGTCAATCTGAATTAAAAATTTTCTACACAATTGAAAAGAAGTTTTCCATAAAAACCAACTTTATTCAGCAAGTCTGAAATGAAGTTTTATTTTCGAAAAATCTAAATACAGTTTTTTTATGGAAATCTTCATGTCAGCCAAGCTCAATAAATTTTTTTGCAGAAACATTTAATTCAGCCGGGCTGAATAAAGTTTTTTGTATAGAAAACTTAAATTTATTTTGATTGAATAAAGTTATTTTTAGAAAAACTTTAATTCAGCCTGGCTGAATAAGGATTTTTATGGAAAAACTTAAATTCAGCCTGGTTGAATAAAGTTTTTTTTATAGAAAAAAAAATGATTAAATTTTTATTGCATTGTTTAATAAAAGCTTTATTCAGCTTGGGTGAAATAAAGTTTTATTATAGAAAAATCTAAATACAGACTTGCTAAATAAAATTTATTTGTAGAAAGTTTATTGTAGAAAAATTCAAGAAAAACTTTATTCAACATATTCGGAATTTTTCTATAAAAACTACATATATTCAGCCTGGCTGAATTTAATTTTTTCCAAAAAAACTTTATTCAATCAGAATAAATTCAATTATTTCCAAAAAAAAGGATACACTTTGTAAATGTTGGCAGGTTTCTCTTGCCAGTATCTCAGAATATATGCCTGCCTCATCCAACAAAATTACTCAATATATTTTGTGTTCCGAATCCAAAAAATCTTCGAATCCACACAAAATTTGTCAAATCAGCAAAATAAATGAAAGTCGCGCTTTGCTCATATTTCCTATAGCACGACAACCCTACATATGGGAACGAAACATATAACGGTGCACTTTAGCTAGAAGCAAAACATCGAGAATAGTCTTGCAAAGAGAATATTGTTTGCATACGCCAACAGTGATGACACTTTCACATCTCCCAGTAAAGTGTACTAATCCTACAGTAGCATCAAAAAGTAAATCTTATTACACATACCACTTTCTTAACGCTTTAAATTAGACGCTGTATTCACAATTTAGTCCAAACTTAAAAACATATATATACACATAACTGAAAAGTACATTTTCATTTCTATAAATTAATAATTTCTTTTAGTTCGAGTATTTTTAATGTCGCCTTACTTTCAAACACAGTTAATGCAATTAACCCTCTGGTGCGGTGCTCCGCCTCAAGACGTTCATCAGTTAAATTGCAAGAACGGTAAAAGTTAAGTGTTATTATTATTATTTTTTTTTTTTTTTGAACCCCAATTCCGCTTGTAGAGGACCTATCAGCCTTCATTTTGATAGTTGTTGTGTGGCTGTAGCACGCAGAGTTTTTTAAGTCAGATAATATTGAACTGAAAAAAGACACCAAAGGCGCAGCAGAGGGTTAAAATGATTATGACAATTATATATACATACATTTAAAGTTGCACAGAAAAAATTTCCGTAGTTAAACAAACGTTAAATTTAACTTATTTTTATTGGAAGAAATTATTTGCTAGTAAAGGGTGATTCTTTTGAGGTTAGGATTTTCATGCATTAGTATTTGACAGATCACGTGGGATTTCAGACATGGTGTCAAAGAGAAAGATGCTCAGTATGCTTTGACATTTCATCATGAATAGACTTACTAACGAGCAACGCTTGCAAATCATTGAATTTTATTACTAGAAAAGTTGGCAGAAAATCCGCTTTTTTATCGACAAATTTTGTTCAGCGATGAGGCTCATTTCTGGTTGAATGGCTACGTAAATAAGCAAAATTGCCGCATTTGTAGTGAAGAGCAACCAGAAGCCGTTCAAGAACTGCCCATGCATCCCGAAAAATGCACTGTTTGGTGTGGTTTGTACGCTGGTGGAATCATTGGACCGTATTTTTTCAAAGATGCTGTTGGACGCAACGTTACGGTGAATGGCGATCGCTATCGTTCGATGCTAACAAACTTTTTGTTGCCAAAAATGGAAGAACTGAACTTGGTTGACATGTGGTTTCAACAAGATGGCGCTACATGCCACACAGCTCGCGATTCTATGGCCATTTTGAGGGAAAACTTCGGAGAACAATTCATCTCAAGAAATGGACCGGTAAGTTGGCCACCAAGATCATGCGATTTGACGCCTTTAGACTATTTTTTGTGGGGCTACGTCAAGTCTAAAGTCTACAGAAATAAGCCAGCAACTATTCCAGCTTTGGAAGACAACATTTCCGAAGAAATTCGGGCTATTCCGGCCGAAATGCTCGAAAAAGTTGCCCAAAATTGGACTTTCCGAATGGACCACCTAAGACGCAGCCGCGGTCAACATTTAAATGAAATTATCTTCAAAAAGTAAATGTCATGGACCAATCTAACGTTTCAAATAAAGAACCGATGAGATTTTGCAAATTTTAGGCGTTTTTTTTTTTTTAAAAGTTATCAAGCTCTTAACAAATCACCCTTTAGTTAAATTTTATTATTTTTATCCAAATTTTTCACTGCTTAATGAAATCTTACTTTTTTTAAGTATAAAGTTCAATGACATTAGTTCAATACAAACTAAAACAAAAGAAGATTTTCGTACGATTCCCAAAAATAGTAAGAATGACAACTGTATGGCTAAAACGGTCATGATTTGGCGCCAATGATTTTCTTCTTTACTTTTAGTTAATTTTTTTCTTCTATGAGAGGATGTAATTTCGCGAACGCTTTGTGGAAATCTCAAAATGTGGAGTAAAAATTAGTTTAATTTTCGTGCGAGGTAGTTCATTCTTCCTATAAAGCAGCTCACTTTTTTCTATGTGCATAGCACCGGGTTACTAATTTAAACTCGATTTATTTTCTTTGTTACTTTTTGTATATGTAATTGGAAATATATGTTTCTGTTGAGTAATGGTACTTACAGAAGTATTTTTTACTAGCCTTTATTTAATTGCAAATAGTACACAACACTGTTCCGGCACTGGTTGGTAGTATTTATACTACAGTATGTTTTTACATCTCTTTTTATACCCTCCATCATAGGATGGGGGTATATTAACTTTGTCATTCCGTTTGTAACACATCGAAATATTGCTCTAAGACCCCATAAAGTATATATATTCTGGGTCGTGGTGAAATTCTGAGTCGATCTAAGCATGTCCGTCCGTCCGTCCGTCCGTCCGTCTGTTGAAATCACGCTAACTTCCGAACGAAACAAGCTATCGACTTGAAACTTGGCACAAGTAGTTGTTATCGATGTAGGTCGGATGGTATTGAAAATGGGCCATATCGGTCCACTTTTACGTATAGCCCCCATATAAAGGGACCCTCAGATTTGGCTTGTGGAGCCTCTAACAGAAGCATATTTCATCCGATCCGGCTGAAATTTGGTATATGGTGTTGGTATATGGTCTCTAACAATCATGCAAAAATTGGCCCACATCGGTCCATAATTATATATAGCCCCGATATAAACCGATCCCCAGATTTGGCTTGCGGAGCCTAAAAGAGAAGCAACTTTCATCCGATCCGGCTGAAATTTGGTATATGGTCTCTAACAACCATGCAAAAATTGGTTCACATCGGTCCATAATTATATATGGCGCCCATATAAACCGATCCCCAGATTTGGCTTGCGGAGCCTCAAAGAGAAGAAAATTTCATCCGATCCGGCTGAAATTTGGTACATGATGTTGGTATATGGTCTCGAACAACCATGGACAAATTGGTCCATATCGGTCCTTAATTATATATAGCCCCCATATAAACCGATCCCCAGATTTGGCTTGTGGAGCCTCTAAGAGAAGCATATTTCATCCGATGCGGCTGAAATTTGGTACATGGTGTTGGTATATGGTCTCTCACAATCATGCAAAAATTGGTCCACATCGGTCAATAATTATATATAGCCCCCATATAAACCGATCCCCAGATTTGGCTTGCGGAGCCACAAAGAGAAGTAAATTTCATCCGATCCGGCTGAAATTTGGTACATGGTATTGGTATATGGTCTCTAACAACCATGCAAAAATTGGTCCACATCGGTCCATAATTATATATGGCCCCCATATAAACCGATCCCCAGATTTGGCTTGCGGAGCCTCAAAGAGAAGTAAATTTCATCCGATCCGGCTGAAATTTGGTACATGGTATTGGTATATGGTCTCTAACAACCGTGCAAAAATTGGTCCACATCCGTTCATAATTATATATAGCCCCCATATAAACCGATCCCCAGATTTGGCTTGCGAAGTCTCCAAGAGAAGCAAATTTCATCCAATCCGGTTGTAATTTGGAACATGGTGTTAGTATATGATCTTTAACAACCGTGCCAGAATTGGTCCATATCGGTCCATAATTATATATAGCCCCCATATAAAACATTCTCCAGATTTGACCTCCGGAGCCTCTTGGAGGAGCAAAATTCATCCGATCCGGTTCAAATTAGGCACGTGGTGTTAGTACATGGTCGCTAACAACCATACAAAAATTGGTCCAATCACACAAAAGTTGGTCCATATCGGTTCATAATCATGGTTGCCACTAGAGCCAAAAATAATCTACCAAAATTTTATTTCTATAGAAAATTTTGTCAAAATTTTATTTCTAGAGAAAATTTTGTTAAAATTTTATTCGGTTCATACTAAAATGTTCATCATTGTCAAAATTTTATTTCTATAGAAAATTTTATCAAAATTTTATTTCTATAGAAAATTTTGTTCAAATTTTATTCGGTTCATAATCATGGTTGCCACTCGAGCCAAAAATAACCTCCCGTGTAAAAATTGGAGGATCCAATCCTATCTAATAATATCAAATTGGATCTAATTGGATCTGTTCAGATATTGGTTCAGACATAATTAGATATGCACAGATATGCTATATATGGTGCTAGATCTGGTTAGATATAATTGCAGATCTCATCATATATATTATAATATCTAATTATATCTGGCATATCTAATAATATATGCTTGGATAGGACCATATATAGCACTATATCTAATAAGATATGGTAGATATAACATCATATCTGACTATATATGGGGTTAAATACGGTCCAAAATATAATAAAAAAAATCATGAACAAGTTAAAAAGATTTTTGAAATACACGTTTACACCTCAATGTCATTATGTCAAATGTCAACGCCGTCAGGGGCATCAATTCTAAACAAATTTAACGCCAGACTAGCTGAGAAAATTAAGAAATTTAATATAATTGTTTTAAATGTGTTCCTTTGATAAAGTGTATATCGTTTCCTTTATTGCGGAGATTATGTAGGTAAGTAGATTGTATTTGTTATTTCCTTAGTAGTCATTTTCATATTGTTTTACTATTTTCTAGATTTGGAAAAAAAGGAAACCTCAGTGGTGTACTGGTTAACATGTCCGCCTTGCATTCAAAATGTCACGGGTTCAATCCCAGTTCCGACCAACACCAAAAATTATTTCGGCGGTGGATTATCTCCTCGCAGTAATGTTGGTGACATTTCTGCTTCAAAGATTCTCTAAGTTGTTTCAGCGCAACGTGAAATGCCGATAGGACTCGATTATAGCAAGGAGGTCCCATGTTATTGAGTTAATTATTGAATCGAGCAGCAGTCTGTGATAAGTGAGATGTTGATCACTGTGATGTCATGATGGTCTGAATAGTATGTATCAGCCTAAAATAACAGCCTATCGCTATACCTAACCTAATCCCGAATACACTTTAATGTGAGTATTAAAAGCAACATAAAATTATATGGCAATTTTTATTGCAACTTAAAGAAGAATGATCTAAAACAATACTAATACTTGCTTACATAGTTCAATATATTCCCATATTTGTTTATTCCTATATTTGTTTAATAATTGTTTTTTACTTAATTTCATTGCAGATTGCCTTAACGTTGTAATACTTTAGTCGCGTGTCTAAGTCCAAAGCAGAAGAAACAAACGAAAAAACCCTTGGACAACACTCTAACTCAACTGTCAATACTCTTAAATAGCTTTGATGGATCAATTTAAATTAAACATATTTATTATGCACATACTTTTTGTCTGTATTATTAAATAAAACTATTGATCTCATTTTATATACAAATTATGGGCTTTTATGTGTTGAAAGATCTCGAAAGATACAATTGTATCAAATAATATACAATTATATCAAATTAGATCTGATTAGATGTGTCTCATTTTTGAGATCTGATCAGATCCAATTTCATAGTATTTAGATCTGACCAGATATAACCATTTTTCGGATCTGCTCAGATCTGACCATATCTTGGCTCAGATCTAACCATATCAAATCAGATCCCCCAATTTTTACACGGGCTACCAAGATTTTATTTGTATAGAAAATTTTGTCAAAAGTTTATTTCTATAGAAAATTTTGTGAAAATTTTATTTCTATAGAAAATTTTGTTAAAATTTTATTTCTGTAGAAAATTTTGTCAAAATTTTATGTCTACTTTGTCAAACTGAATTATATACGTTGGATCGATCTTTAAGATACCTTGCCATCGGCAAGCGTTACCGCAACTTAAGTAATTCGATTGTGGATGGCAGTGTTTAGATGAAGTTTCTACGCAATCCATGATGGAGGGTACATAAGCTTCGGCCTGGCCGAACTTACGGCCGTATATACTTGTTGTTGTCTGGTTTGTATTTCACTGCATTGAAAAAGCAATATTGTCGCTTATTTAATGCATATGAGAGCATGTTTTGGCTCTCTCACAACAAACACGGTAAATACACAAAAAGGGAAAAAAGGTTTGAGTACACGCTCACAAAAAATCGCTTCTGTAACATATACTCCCAAACATATTTTGCTTCAAGCATATACATTTTTGGGTATTGCCCAAACATTTATATGTTTGATCTCTTCCAATATATAATATGTTTGAAAGCATATTGGTCTAAACAATATATGTTTGGGTAGTCTAAGTTCCAAACATTTTGTATTTTTGCATCCAAATGCAATAATGTTGTCTTCCAAAAAACAATATGTTATTATGTGAACATATAATATGTTTGGAAGCATTTTGCACACAAAAATATTATATGCTTAAAAAAAATTCTCCCAAACAATATTGTGCTCAAAATTTTATTTATTTATTTATATATTTACAATCATAATGAATTATAAACAGGTAATATAGGTGCTAACAACATAGGTTTTCGACCTGAATGCTCAAAATTTTGTTTCTGCCTAATTGTATATTCCCCCACATCTTTCTCACTTCCACGAGATTTTTTAGTTCTTAGCACCTTTTTCTGTAATACAAACATTGTAGAAGAAATTATTCAATTTTATGATTTTTTTATTTTAATTTTACCTTTTGCCGGACGGGGATTCGAACAGCGGACCACACAGTTTGTAAGGATCAAAGAAGTAGCTGATCAATTGCCCAAGGAAAAATAAAATGTTAATTTTGTAATAACAAGCAACAACCACCAACTTAATTCAATATCGCTCCCTGTTAAATAGCGCTCCAAGCTACTAAACATATATATGTTTATAGGCTATTTCTAAATTAATATATGTTTGCATCCAAGCATATTATATTTACAAACATTTTATGTCCCAAACATAATATGTTCTAACATATTAACATATATGTCCCAAACATGTAATGCTAGTTTATGAACATTATATGCTTGCACTCAAAAATATTGTGTTTAAAAATTTGTGTTCCAAACATATAATGTTTATAGCCAAACATATGAAAAACAGTCTTTTTCATCCGTGTACCGGCAACTCTCTTTGTCGTCTCAGCGGCTTCCGGTTTTCGATTTCCCCCCGATCCAGACTTCCTGGCTGTCGACAAACGTTCCCCAAACACTTTAATTACATTTGTAACGGTTGATTTGCAACTTTTAGCGATTTTGCCAGCTTTGCGTGCGAGTAGCTCGGATTTTCGCGATGCGCGAGCAAAATTTTGATACGCTGCTCTTCTTGCTTGGACGGCATTTTGACAACTGAAGAGTGAATTCCAAAATTAAAATAGGATTCTGCACACACACACACCTTCCAAATGAGGGGTGTTCAGGTTTTTTTAATGCAAAATTGAAAGAAATACAAGTTTATATTGACCAAATTTTGACCGTATCACACTTTAAGTCCAAATCGGGCGAAAGATATATATGTGAGCTATATCTAAATCTGAACCGATTTCAATCAAATTTAACAAGCATTGGTAGAATGTCAATTCTACCCTCTCTGCAAAATTTCACGAAGTTCGGTAGTCAACTTTGGCCTCTGTGGTCATATGAGTCTAAATCGGACGAAAGATATATATGGGAGCTATATCTAAATCTGAACCGATTTGGCTGATATTTTGCAAGATTTTCGAGATTCATAAAATATTTGGATGTACGGTATTTCAAGAAAATCGGTTGATAAACACGCTAACTATGACCAAATCGGCGATAAATATATATATTGCAGCTATATCTAAATCTGAACCGATTTTTTCCAAAACCAATAGCGATTGTCTTTGTCCCAAGAAACGGCCCTGTGCCAAAATTGAGGACGATCGGACTTAAATTGCGAGTTGTACTTTGTGCACAAAATTACATATACAGACAGACGGACGGACAGACAGACAGACGGACATCGCTAAATCGACTCAGAATTTAATTCTAAGCCGATCGGTATATTAAAAGATGACTATTTCTTGGCGTTACATACAAATGCACAAACTTATTATACCCTGTACCACAGTAGTGGTGAAGGGTATAATAAACTCATTGTGAAGAAAGTTGAACTTCGTATAGCGCCAAAGACATTTTTATTAGTTTCAACGATGTGATTTTCGTAGAAATTAGGTATAATGCATTCCATATATTAGTTAACATTTTCCTTTATTTATGTGCCACTATACTACAGAATGAAAAAATTTAACTGAATTGAATTCATATATGGAATGATTTTATTGATTCATTTGGACAAATCTTACATATTTGTGGTAATCCTTTTACTTCAAAATTAGAACTGCTTACCTTCGTACAGTACAGTCTTATTTATTTATATAGAAATTTTTTCTTCAATAAAAGACATGTTTTATTAATATATTAAATATATTTATTACGAATTAACAGCATCGACTGGCCTTGAAATATTAGTTTATTATTCCACTATTTCCAATTTCCATGTAAAGTTACCAACTGTAAAACGTATTGTTTTTCTTCTTCTTGTTCCTTTCACTTTTAATAAGATGCTGCGTAACGATTTAGTCCTCCTATTACAATTTCAATTCCTACAAATATAAAAAATCATAAACCAATGATCACAAAAGGTTAGAGTCGCTATATGAATGTTACCTGATAATTGAAGATTCCAAAATGAAGACGAATGAAGGGGTTGTTATTCTGTTGCTGTTTTCTTTCTTTATACACCATCACGAACATTGCTAGACTTATTGTTTGCTAGACTTATTGTTTCTCACTAATTTAAAATAACGAATATTTTATATATTTTATTTGTTATTTGTTATTTTATATATTATATATTATATTATTTTCCTATTTTAATTTTTAACAATCTCTCCTTATACCATAACAACGCGATTCCAACTAAAAAACAACCCACCCGCAAACATATCGATTACATCAATGACAGGTATCCATTACAGGTAGACAAAAGAGATATAGGAAAATTTCATATTTTCTAACAAGTATGTTTCCCTAAGTTTTGAAAGGATTGAATACTTCTTAGTACGAATGAACTAAAATATATTTCTATGCCGAGTGTTATTCGTATGTATGATAAGCTTTCTATAATAAAGGAAGTCAGAATTATCATTTTATAAGAAATTTTACTAAATTTGAGGAAACTTGGTTGTAGTTCGGGTTTGTTTATTTTTACGAATGCTTTGTTATCCGTGAATAGAATTTTCTTATTCAGTAGTAAATTCTTATACCTAGCGAAGAAAACAGTATTAGTAAAATTCCATGCATTATTCTAGTTAATGAGCTATTGCTAACTGCTTTCAGTTTAGGAATTTTTTACTGAAACAAGTAAATTTTATTATTTCACACAAAAATGTAACTTAATAGAAATAAAATGGCTAAACTAAATTGATAAACATTTTTTCCTTTAGTTTCGAAGGCACTTTTTTCTGGGTGTAGGAGCATCGAGATTTTCAACACCGTCACATCAGCCGCTTCAATCGAGTCATCAAGAATGTCCTCTTCAGAGATCTCGGTGACTTTCGCAATAACCATAGGATCAACTTTGGTGAGTTCTGAGGCAGTAGAAACCTCCTCACGCATATGGTACCTATCCATGTCTTCAACTTTGGTATCTCCCTCGACTTCGCAAGAGGATCCACTTACTTCTGATTCAGACAGAGGCTTGTCCATTTCTGAATCCTTTAGCTGATCGTTGTTATATACCTTCATTTGGATATAATGAAAGCCATAACATACACTGCCCTGAGACTTTGCTAGATGTGGCAAAGACTGAGTGTTCAATATAAACACTGCATGCCGTCTTGGTCCATCCACTTCATCCAAACGGCCAACCTTCCAATCAGCTGTTGGAAGATCTGGATTGCATCGTTTCAGCCTATTTAAAATAGATTTAAGGTCAGAAGGGTTTGCAGGTATCCACGCATGTGCTCTAGGTCTAGCCGAAAAAAAAAAACACTAAATATGGTGCTAAAAGCACCAAATTGCCATCACTGCTTTCGTCAACCCTCCCGGTTTCCATCTCCATTTCTTTCTCTATACTCTCTCTCTCTCTCTCTGACCCTTATAACTATAGAGGAATTTCATTTTCTGTGTGGCAAAGATCATGATGGGTGTATTAAATGAAAGATTAATGGAATGGGCGGAATCTGAAAATATCCTGAATGAATATCAAGCTGGTTTCCGAAGAGGATATTCCACGCACGACAATACCCAGCAAAAAAAGCGTCGCCAGAAAAGTAATGAAAATGTTCTGTTTGGATCCGGAAGTGGTGCAAAATTGACGCAGAAGCGATGAATTTAACATGGGCTTGTCATAGGACGGAAGTCCTCCATTTCAACAACCGTTGCACTGAATTTGCATCACTTCTTTAGGTGTGATCCGAATTCAATGTTTTGGATGTAAATTAGAAAATTCTGTGATATTTTATCAAATAAATAATTTTTATAATTTTTAATTGATTCTAACGCTTGTCGGAAACGTTTGACTTCAAATATTTTCAAAAATGCACAATTTTTTCAGATTGGATTTAGCATTTTTGTCAACAAAATTTAAAAGATTTGTACCATTTTATGAATTCTTACTCTGTTTTTAACCTATTTGAAACAAAAAAAGTTAAAATTATCCATTAAAAGTATGAAAAAACCAAGTTATAAAAAGTTGAATTAAAAGAACTTCGTGGGTAGTTAAAATAAAGAACATCATTGGGAGTACATCTTCTGGAAGTGCTTTTAAAGTTGTGCCTTTGGAAGAACTTCCAAATTTTTTTTGCTGGGTATATATAACTTATCAGCAATTGCAAGTATAAAATTTGAAAAAAAAAAGAAATTATATGCGTTCTTCGTAGATTTTAAAGCAGCATGTATCCAGGCAAGCTTTAGTTTTTAAATTTTTCCAAATGGGTGCTTTATACAAGCTGGTTAATTTAATAAGAAATATATATAGTAATACGCAAAGTTCAGTGTGGACTGGAGACGGTTTATCAGAATATTTTTACACGACAGCGGGAGTAAAACAGAGATGCCATTGTCACCGCTGATATTTGCACTATACATTAATAATATACATGATTGCCTTGGAGGTGGACTAAAATGTGGAAACAGCGATATAAGAATATTGCTATATGCTGATGATATTGTCATCTTAGCCGATGAAGTTCAAATACTGCAGAATATGATAAACAATTTAGAGCAGTATTTTAAATTGTGGAACCTTACAGTGAATAAAACCAAGTCACATATTATGGGGAGGAAGACTAAGCAGACAAGAAAAATGGATGTATGAAGGAGAGGAAGTAACCATAACTTTGGAATTCAATTATTTGGGCGTACTTTTCACTCCACAGTTAAGTTTTCAGAAGCACGTAGAGAGAAGGACGATGCAAGCAAAAAATGCTCTAAACTCTACATGGAGCAAAATAATGCGCAACAAAGATATTAGTTTGGGAATGAAATGGAAAGTGTATTTGTCAGCGTGCCGCGGAAGATTCACACATATACACACTTAATATGCATTTAAAATATATGAACAAAATAACTTAGTACCCGGAAAATAGGCTACCGAAGTTATTAACAAGTAGTCTATTGAATAAAAATATATTTTGGGTAAATAGCGTGGTGAACAAACTAATAGCATACGACGGAATTCTTTTAAAACTGATATTTTGAAGGCCCTAAAGTTAAGTAGCATACAAAATAACATTCAGAAAAAAAACAACAGCGAACGCATAAGCACTTAAATTATCATAGCGGGTTATCCTACATAACAGACAACTATTCTTTGGATGCCATTATCTGGATTTTTAAGGTGCGCGGGGGTTTGCTAAATTTGAATGCCGATAAGTATGGTGAGGAAGACGTACAGAAGCTATGCCACCTCTGCAATATGCAAGCCATTGAAAATATACAACACTTCCTAGGAGTTTGCCCAGTTCTCAAGGAATTTAGAATAGCTTATGCCCGCACTCAGAGAAGAGTGAACCCAATAGCGAGTTATTTTTAACTAACCAGTGTTAATATTGAACTTCGTATGTCGCTAAAGAAGCATGTACCCATAGTAAGTTCAACATTTTCCTATACGTTAGTAATTTGTTTTAACTTTTGTCAAGTTCAAATTTAACTGTTCAGAAGTAAAAAATTAACTAAATAATAAATTTTTTAAAAACGATAAAATTAATGTTCCGGATCTCCTAGACCACCTGGTGACTTGGAGCAAGGATACATCAAGGGGGAGGATCCCCATTTCTACATGTCATATTATATTTAGTACAAACCACTTACTCTTCTGTAGTACAAATCCTTTAGAATCATTTATTAGATTTTATTTTTTATCATTTTATAAAATTTTACCTTTTGTCCGGACGGAGGATCGAACCGCGTACCATCAGTTTTCTAACTAAACACACTATCCACTGGGCTACTTAGCTCTTATACTCTTCAACAACCAAATGTGACTTTGTTTATTCTTTTCTTGCTTGGTTGCATCTATTCATTAACACACACAGTCAAGGGTGTCTATTTATAGAAACACCACACGAGCACATGTTTCGGAGACGAACTATTGTCTAGAAATAGATTCACTCAACGGTAGTTAGAATTGACATTCATCGTTAGTTTATTTATACTAAAAATGGAAATTTCGTGTCCAACTAGACTTCGTAATATTGCACAGTAAAAGTTCAGTAACGCTGAGAAACTTCTTCGTACGTTCGAGAAAATACGTATTCCCTATTATTATATTTACTTCAGTCCATTTACGAACTCATTGGGAGTTCTTAACCATTTTGCTGGTAATGGCCGTAAGTTCAATTTACTTTCACTGAGTTAATTTAGTTCATCAATAGTTAAATTTAACTAACTGTGAGTAAAATTTTGAACTACTCAATATTATGGAATTTACTTGTAGTTACGACGTTAAATTTTCTGAGTGTGTCGTTCTCTGAATAAAATATCATTACATATATATGTTTACTCGAAATTTGTAAATTTACATTCACACATATTATTCTTATGAAACATTCATGTCCCAAACATAATATATTCTAACATAACAAAATAAAAGTTGTATGGCTTTTAGGATTGTTTTTTTTTTTTTTTTGTTTAATTTCATTTTGATAATAGACTTGAATTAAAGTAAAGATCTTACTACACTGTTAGAAAAATATGTTTCTCATATGTTTCGATATAAACAAAATGTGTTTCGGGCACAATTTTTAAACACCATATATTTAAGTGCAAACATGTAATGTTCTCAAACTAACACTAAATGTTTGGAACACATATGTTAATATGTTAGAATATATTATGTTTGGGGCATGCATGTTTCATAAAAATTATATGTGTGAATGTAAACATATATACATTTACAAATTTCGAGTAAACATATATATGTTGTGATATTTTATTCAGAGAGCGACAGAGAGAGAGAGAGTATAGAGAAAGAAATAGAGATAAAAACCGGGAGGGTCGACGAAAGATATCAAATTAACAAAGCTAGAGAATCAAAAGAGAGCAATTTCTGTGAAACCGCTTATATGTTGTTTCGGAAACTGCTTTATGATAAGGCCAAAAATTGTATATGCTTAAGTCTAAATATTATTTAATTTAAGCCTAATTATTATTTAATTTGTGTATATTATAAAATTATTTATGTATGTTTATACTCGACCCCACGTTCTTCCTTTGTTAGAGTTTTTGAATTCCTTCCAAAATTTCAAACTCTTATACCAAAACCAGTTTTTTATTACAAAATTGTTATTTTTGCAATAAAAAATAATATCTTAGCCAAAAGCTCAGTCCATTTCGTTTATATCAAGCACTGTTTCTGACTGTAAATCTTTAATAATCCACATTTCGAAGTTTCATTATAAAAATTTAATATAGTATAAATATAAATGTGTAAATTAAAAAAAAAATGGTGTTTGGTCGGAGCAGGGATTGAACCCACGACCCTTTGCATGTACGGCAGACATGCTAACCACTGCTCCACGTTGCCAACACATGTTTGTTTCTGTTAAATAATGTTGTTTGCATGGGCTCGTGGGCGCTGCAAACTATGCTATATAAATGTAACTTATAACGATAATTGTCTACTGGTGACTATAACAGCTACGTAGCTCAGTGGTAGTGTGTTGGCTTACAAACTGTATGGTACTCGGTTCGATTCTCCGTCCAGGCGAAAGGTAAAATTTAAAAAAATTATAAAATTGAATAATTTCTTCAACATTATTTGTATTACAGAAAAAGGTGTCAAGAACTAAAAAATTTCGTGGAAGTGAAAATTATGTTAGGGAATGAGCACAATCTTCTTTGGGGAAAATTCTTCCAAGCATATAATATTTTTGGGCTCAAAATGCTTCCAAACATATTATATGTTCACATAAAACAAACATATTAATGTTTCGGCAGTATCCAATAATATATGTGCTTCCTGCAAAATATGTTTGGAACATATGTTAGAGAGGCGATTTTTTTTGAGGGTGTAGAGACTATGGAAATGTGGATTGGCCGACACTGTCAGACTAGTCAGGCTTGTAAGATGGGTATCTGGCAGTTTCTTTTCAATAGCTTAATAATACCAATTTCTTAATCTTCATGTCCAATTAGCTCGCATTAAAATTGTAATAATATGTAAAGTAATTGATGTGGACGAAAAACCAGCCTGCGTTGATATCAGGCTAACATAAAAATAGTGTTACGAATTAGATATTTCTAGATTTAAGTTTATATTTTTGGTTTTAGTCCAGCTCGAGGTCATTAATGAAAAAACTCCAGATGTTTTTTATTTGAGTTTTATTTTATTGAAGCCAATATTTCGATTTGACATCGACAATCTTCATCAGGGCCAGGTACTAAACAAATATATAACAAAACAAGTAAGGAAAGTCTAAAGTCGGGCGGGGCCGACTATATTATACCCTGCACCACTTTGTAGATATAAATTTTCGATACCATATCACATCCGTCAAATGTGTTGGGGGCTATATATAAAGGTTTGTCTCAAATACATACTTTTAAATATCACTCGATGTGGACAGAATTTTATAGACTTCTAAAAAATCTATAGACTCAAAATTTAAGTCGGCTAATGCACTAGGGTGCACAGAAAAAAAGGTGTCTTGTTAATTTTAGGACCAGTTTAACTTCCACATAGTTCAAAAAATTTACTGTAATATAGTTCATTTTTCGTAACCACTGCGAAAATTAACTTAGCTAAAGGAAAACTTATAAAAATTCAGTAAATGTTTTTTAGTTCACTAACTACGAAATGGGACGGATTTTTCCTTAAATAAATTTCCAATATAATAGTAAATGCATCGTTGATTGTATTATAAAAAGACATAGGCAATATAAAAATCTTACTACGAAATGTGGACAATTTACTAAGAAAAATTTTTGTATGGAAAAAAATTTTTGTAGTAAAAATTAACTTAACCACAGTACCGATTCGTATGGCGGCTTCCTACAGCTTATTTCGGTTTTTACTATAAGTTGGAGTATATTTCCTCACATTGAAAATTTTAGATAAAGTAGAATAAAAAGTAGTTAATTTAATCCTTGACGGGTGTATATAGTTTTTATGGATTCCTCGTAAATTTTGAATATATTTTACCTTATCCTATAGATAGAATACCAACTAATCAATAAACGCGATACTGGAAATTGAAGTGAGAAGAAATTATGAAATTATTGCATCATCTTTTTTTTTTTTGTTTGTGTTTGTTATTGCGATGATGTTATGGAATGTGTGTTGTTGGTATCTTTTGTGGTGATAGTTGTTTTGTTGCAATAGCGAGATCAGAAAGGGATCATGTGTGTGTGGAGTTGTTTTTCTTTACATATGTGTCCTTTATGACTATTTGTGTCTTTGAGTTTTATTGGTGCATTCAGTTCTGTTGATGCATTTATGAAGCGCACACGTGGTGCGCTTGCGTGCGGTATTTGTGTTTATTAATAAAAATACATTTATTTCGTAACATTTTAGAAACTGATAAGTGAATGGTGTGATGTTAGAGAAAACAAAAACACTTTATATTGATAAAAAATAAATAACTCTAAAATAAATCACATATTAAGAAACTGTATATTTCTATTTATAATTTAAAATTAGTGCGGTTTTAAATTGGTTTACATAAAAATATTCATAATGAGTGGTAATAAAATGATCTATATTTACTCTACATCTGGATCACAGTACAATTTTTTGAGTCTATATTTTTATGTTATAGCGAGTCCTTAAGGTGTGTACTAAGTTCGAGTTTAGGTGCTAAAATCAGAAATAAATCAGTAAGAAAAGTATAAAATTATACGCCTTCGATGCAAATTTAAATATAACTTGATGGAGAATAGCTCAAAACAAGTTTTTTATAAAGTTTATATTCTTTAAATGGATTACACGATTAAGAAAAGAAAATCGTTTTTAAGCTTATGTAGAACGCTGTTTTTTTAATTTAATATGATGAATCGTTTTCAAGTTATTCCAATATATATAGCGGAAGTGCCTTAATTTTGAACATAACCGTATATCTCAAAAAGTCGAGCTCTTAAAAAAACAAGTGTAAATTTGGATTCAGCAACCTCAAATTACTAAAAATTTGATATAAATTTTAAATGAACACAAAAACGGTTCAATTTAGTTCCCATGTATTTCTAAAGAAAACTAATCATGAAAAATTGGGATTTTAGCCACTAAACTCGAACTTAATATCCACCATAAATACTAAATGCTATATTGACAAGTGGAAATTATATCTAATTTTATAATATTTTTATTTCATTTATATTCTGAGAAGGATTTCAAAAATGTCCCATTTGTGCATGGATATGATTCCACTAATGTAGTAATTGGATGATTTTTTTCAATGTGGTAAGTTTTTCGTCCATTTGTAATAAAGCCAAAATTTCTATTTATTAAAAATAATTTTCATTTGCAGGATGACAGCAAATCTAATGGTATTTTTTGGAATCTTCTTACTGTTTAATGCTAACTAAGCTGATATCCCTATTTTTGTAAGTTAAAGATCAAAATACCATAGAATTTGATAATATTTTTATATTTTATATAACTTTTTAACTTCAGAGGCTTATGACGCAAATCCACACAACAAAAACTAGCGAAATCGGTGAAATTGGACAAAAATGAAATGAAAATAGCAACTTATGGCATATATCTTTCATATGGATAAAAAATGGAAATTGATATTAATTAGTTTCATTCTACTAACATAGAATATTACTCTTTTGAAGAACCAATTACTAACTACCGAAAAGTAACAGCATACAGCGTACGAATAAAAACATTTCTTTTATTGTATATCATAAGCCATAGTTTTATGTAATATAATAATAATTTTTTGAAATAAAATACTGGTAGTTATGAAAAATTGTCTTATATTGTACTAAAAATTTCTTAGTTGTATACAGGCTTGTTGTACCTTTAATTCCTCAATTTATTTACTTCTTTGAAAATTATACTGATAAACAGTTTATTTGAAACCAATTTCTAAATATAGGATTCCCAAAAACTTGTTCATTTTTCCGGATAGCAGGAATATTTTGAATGAGTGTAAGTACATTCTTCCCACAGCGTAGTAAGAATGAACTAAAATACGATGCAATACATAAACTTATTTATAAGAAAATCATGAACTTATCTAGATGAAAAAAATCTTTGGCGCCAAATCATGGTCATTCTTACTATGGGTTAGTTCATTTTTCGTAAACAATAGTAAACTTTTTTTTCGGTGTGGAACACAATGTTAGTAAAAAAAATATGGGAAAGATTTAAATATGAAGCAATTTTACGGAAACTTCGCAAATGTTTATTTATGATTTATCGCTCGATATATATGTATTAGAAGTTTAGGAAAATTAGAGTAATTTTTACAACTTTTCGACTAAGCAGTGGCGATTTAACAAGGAAAATGTTGGTATTTTGACCATTTTTGTCGAAATCAGAAAAACATATATATGGGAGCTATATCTAAATCTCAACCGATTTCAATCAAATTTGGCACACATGACTTTATTACTAATTGTACTCCTAGTGCAAAATTTCAAGCAAATTGGGCCAAAACTCTGGCTTCTGGGGCCATATAGGTCCATATCGGGCGAAAAATATATATGGAAGCTATATCTAAATCTGAACCGATTTCAATCAAATTTGGCACATATGACTATACTACCAATTGTACTCCTTGTGCAAAATTTCAACCAAATCGGGATAAAACTCTGGCTTCTGGGTCCATATAAGTGCATATCGGGTGAAAGATATATATGGGAGCTATATCTAAATCTGAATCAATTTCAACCAAATTTGCACGCATAGCTACAATGCTAAATCTACTACCTGTACAAAATTTCAACCAAATTGGGCCAAAACTCTGGCTTGTAGGACCCTATTAGTCCATATCGGGCGAAAGATATATATGGGAACTATATCTAAATCTGAACCGATTTCAATCAAATTTCACACACATGGCTGTGCTACTAATTGTACTCTTAGTGCAAAATTTCAACCAAATTCCGCCAAAAATCTGGCTTCTGGGGCCATATATAAGTCCATATCGGGCGAAAGATATATATGGGAGCTATATCTAAATCTGAACCGATTTCAATCAAATTTTGCACACTTGACTATACGACTAACTGTTATGTTTGAACAAAATTTCAAGCAAATCGGTATAAAACTCTGGCTGCTGGGTCCATATTAGTGCATATCGGGCGAAAGATTTATATGGGAGCTATATCTAAATCTGAACCGATTTCTTCCAAAATCAATAGGGTCCTATTCTGACCCAAATTAGGAACAAGTGCCAAACTTGAAGGCGATTGGACTTAAATTGCGACCTAGACTTTGATCACAAAAATGTGTTCACAGACAGACGGACGGACGGACGGACAGACGGACATGGTTATATCGACTCAGGGACCCACCCTGAGCATTATTGCCAAAGACACCATGTGTCTATCCCGTCTCCTTCTGGGTGTTACAAACATATGCACTTATAATACCCTGTTCCACAGTGTGGCGCAGGGTATACAAAAAAAAAAATTGGAAAAATGTAAATCTGAAGCAATTTTAAGGAAACTTTGCAAAAGTTTATTTATGATTTATCGCTCGATATATATGTATTAGAAGTTTAGGAAAATTAGAGTCATTTACAACTTTTCGACTAAGCAGTGGCGATTTAACAAGGAAAATGTTGGTATTTTGACCATTTTTGTCGAAATCGGAAAAACATATATATGGGAGCTATATCTAAATCCGAACCGATTTCAAATTTGGCACGCATAGCTACAATGCTAATTCTACTCCCTGTGCAAAATTTCAACTAAATCGGAGCAAAAAATTGGCCTCTGTGGTCATATGAGTGTAAATAGGGCGAAAGCTATATATGGGAGATATATCCAAATCTGAACCGATTTCAACCAAATTTGGCACGCATAGTTTCAATGCTAATTCTACTCCCTGTGCAAAATTTCAACTAAATCGGAGTTAAAAATTGGCCTCTGTGGTCATATGAGTTTAAATCGGGCGAAAGCTATATATGGGAGATATATCCAAATCTGAACCGATTTCAACCAAATTCGGCACGCATAGTTACAATGCTAATTCTACTCACTGTGCAAAATTTCAACCAAATCGGAGTTAAAAATTGGCCTCTTTGGGCAAATGAGTGTAAATCGGGCGAAAGCTATATATGAGAGCTATATCTAAATCTGAACCGATTTGGCTGGTATTTTGCAAGTTTTTCGAGACCCATAAAATATTCGGATGTACGGAATTTGAAGAAGATCGGTTGATATACACGCCAATTATGACCAGATCGGCGAAAAATATATATGGCAGCTATATCTAAATCTGGACCGATTTTTTCCAAAATCAATAGGGATCGTCTTTGAGCCGAAACAGGACCCTATACCAAATTTTAGGACAATCGGACTAAAACTGCGAGCTGTACTTTGCACACAAAAATACATCAACAGACAGACAGACAGACGGACAGACAGACGGACAGACAGACGGACAGACAGACAGACGGACATCGCTAAATCGACTCAGAATTTAATTCTAAGCCGATCCGTATACTAAAAGGTTGGTCTATGATTACTCCTTCTTGGCGTTACATACAAATGCACAAACTTATTATACCCTGTACCACAGTAGTGGTGAAGGGTATAAATATCACATTTATATTTTAACATTACAAACATTTAAGTGTGTAATAATTACGTTAAATAAAACAAGAGTGAATTGCACTTTACTGTTTTATGACACCTTACTGACTAACTTTCGTTGTCGATCTCTACTTTTTATTACGATATCCCTGTATATGTGTGAGCATCCATCTGTATCAGTTTTGTAATTAAGTCTCTTCTCCGATGGAACGTCAATAATACGTAGCATTTCTAAAGTGAATCCCTTATTATGGTATCTCTCTTAAGCTAAAATGTCATCTTGGGTCAAATTTGGTGCAGTTTTTTGTTCCAAAGGACAGTCAATAGCCTTTACGTCAGATTTGTGAGCTGGTAGTCTAGTTTTAAGTTTCGTTTTTGTTGTGCCAACATACATTTTATTACATGTTTTCAAATCGTCGCCGCTACATTTAATCTTATAAACCACATCCGACTTTTCTTCCTTTTTTAACTTAGATTTCGTCCTACTATAAACTTCATTGTTTATGCGATGTGTCTTCTCAGCTAACTGGTATTTTTCCTTGTCAAATATATTTGAATTTTTCAGCCTTTCCATGAAGCGTGGTATGTATGTGACTGAAATATACTTTTTCGGGTCCTCCAATCGAGTTAGTTTGTCCTCCTCTACATATTTAACTAATTGTTGTATAGTGTTGTAGAGGAAAAGAATGTTTGTCAAATTTATTTGGGCAAAGCTCTATAGACTGCAAGATGATTGGATGGATGTTTCGGAATTACCACATCCTCATCAGCATCCTCCACTTGCAGCAAAACTATCAACCAATTATCAGAATAAATTCAGGTTTATATGGCAATAACATTTTAACAAAATTTTCTATAGATAAAGTTTTTATAAAATTTTCTTGTATGATTGCTATGAAAAAGAAAAATTTCTCAGTGAATTGGGCAAATTAGATATTCAATTTTGAGTGTAGAGATTAACTGAAGATAATTAGTCCTTCTCTAGAAATATCGCCACAGTTTGAGTTCACAATTGTAACATACAACGATCTTAATTTTGGGAATGATGGAACTTGGGAGCAGGTTAGAAGTTCATGCATGCTGTGCATCCGGCCTTATCGCTCGTCGAATGGGGGGTTCAATACTTCTCTGACTCCGTACCCATTTTGTCACATTACTAGATTTATATTTTGCATGTATTTAAAATAAACTTAAGTTTTACGAACAGGTGCAATTTTAGGAAATTTCGTAATATTAGAAAATAATAACCCAGATGGAAAAATGTTTACGACGGATAGAAAATAAAAGGTAAAAAGATGCTGTCACCAGATTGCGAACAAAACGATGTTAATTTGTTCATACGCCCACCCAACCATGGTCACAATAATGGGAGAACCCTCAAATAGTTTGTGTTTTGTAACCCCAAATTTAACCTATCTAGGCCTTATTCCAAGTCTGGTCACGCAAACAGAAGTTTTAAAATTTCTATTCCATTTTCAATTTATTAAGACATGCTTAAAGATAGTGTAGTTGAGAAATAAAATATATCAAAACAGATAATATTAATAAAAATGATGATTAATAATATGACTTATAAAATACACAGGATGAACAATCAGTCCAAATTTAACAGAAAGAAAAACGGTGAACTCATGCATTTGGGCTTAACAGTAAGAAAAGTAAGAAAATATTGCCAAGAAAAAAATATCTTAGTTTAAGGAATTTGTAATTGGAAATTCATTAACTTTGATTTTATCAACAAAATTTAAAGTAGTGCATGCAAAAACAAATAAATATAAAAAAACGTTGTTTAGAGATATTGAAGTCAAAAAAAAAAAAATTATACATACGACATATCTAGTTCATTAATTTTTTATTAGATATGCTAGTAAATGGAATATATATGGACAAATTGCAATCTCATTATGCAAAACAAAATTCAAAGATATGAAATTGCAATAAATTCATATATGGTCACTCTAGCAAAATATTCGTACATTTTGGATAATGAAAAGTAAAAATGTAATCAAAACAAAGAAGAAGATCGTTGACCTACTTACATTTTTGTTTTGGTGCTCCCTCGTTGAAAGTACTTTCAGCTGGAGTCTGGCGAATAAATACTCGTTGATAATAAAAAATGTCTTCTTCTTCCTGTTGGAGCTTTGAGAGCGATGTTGCTAATTGAATGTTTCAGCAGCACGTTCTTATAGCTTAATTTTATCACAGCACTGTAAAGTGGGTATGTTAAATATGCACCTATACCGATGTATTTAACAGAGTGTTTGATCCCAGCTAAGAGTAAAGGCTGTTTCTAATTCATTAATAAATACCAACAGCCAAGCCAACTACCAGGTTTACATTAAATCGATAATTGGTATGAAGCACTGGTCGAATACAACGGTACCAAGGAAAAAATGAATGAGAAGAATCAAATGCAAAAATTCACTTCTTAAAGAATTTTTCAACGTCCACTAGGCTACAAATTTAAAAAAAAATCAAATATTCACAAAGAAGCCTATATCATTAAACGAGGTGGAGTATGCTTTAACAAAATTTACTGAAAATTTGTATGTTTTCGAATATATCTTTTTTTCCACGATACTCTTAATATTTTTCTACAATTTATTTTTTTGCAAATTTTTGAGAGTTTTGTTAAGACATACCCCATACATAAGATAATTAATTGAATAAATCTTTTCACAAAAAAATCTGAAGTACTGTAAATTTTCTGCACTTATAAATATGAATTGTACACCAAAAAAAAAACGATTCTTCATATGTTCCAATTGAAATTTCTAAGCTCAATTATTCTGCATTGGCAAACGGTAGTCGACGTTTTTTTCAGTTCAAATAGCTGGAGACATTAAAAATTATACCGCTATGATACCCGCTTACGTCTCTTATATGATCTATACCACGCACCAAACACTGACTAAAACATAAGAAATTGTTGGAGGCATGCAACACCAGCATTCGGCGGGAGAGAGTATTACATGGGATATCAGTGATTCTCTGATTATTTCTTAACAGGTGCTCTCATCTAATTTGGATCATACACATCAAGACAAATCTACAAAGGCTATAAGTTTAATCAACGAGGGAAGGTAATTAAAGAAACAAATAGATTTACCAAGCAACATAATAAGCTTTAATTTGAATTCGAAGCTTTTGTGGATTGCAATTATTTATGCTTTTGGCCAGATATCGAAATTAAAAGGGATGTCGTGACAGCTGGTGAACAAATGTATGTCGGCAATTAACTAAATCACATGCAATATTAATTTCAATAGCAAATTAATTGAATTAAAATAAAAACTTACATTATCAAAAAATGAAAAAAAAACATGCGAATTAGGATAATGAATATAAATATTTCCGTGGATAATTCACAAGAGAAATTAAAGCATTTGCAAACGATCACACAGATCATATTATATTGCACGATTCATAATTATTATTATATTCCACACAGCAATAAGCCACGATGTAACTATTTGATTTTGAGATAACCAAATGGCAGAATATATGAAGGCTTATACCCACGATGCCTCGGTAACGCCTCGAACTAACGTTTTTATTCCAATTCATAGGCAAAATGATCGCAAACAAATGAGAGAAAATGTCAATTGCATGATAAATGGCTGTAAACTGAGATCCACGAATTGACAACAGGGGGCGTAGCAATCCTATATTCGTTCGATACAAAAACTGTTAGGATCAAAACGAACAAAAAAAAATAAAAATAGAATCAAATTGAAAATTATGAATGCAAGCGCCGTTTCACAATTTGCTCAAGAGAAGGAAGAAATGCAAGACAGATATCGGCGGTTATGGTGGAATTAGCCCCAAATGTAGAAAAGAAGTCTTACAATTTTCGTGGTTTAATCCAAAGTGAACTTTATTATAATGTTACTTAAAACTAAGTTTGACAACTGATCGGAAAGTATAAATACGCTATCTGGATATCAGTAAAACTAATTACGCAGAAAATAATTGCTACGTTAACATTTCGGCCCCGTTGATGGGTACCATCAAAATTACAGGAATGCAGTATTTAAATAGTTTCGAGATCTAATTCATTCCATTCAGTTCTGTAGTAAATGCGAGAGTATTTCAGTTATTATTATATTCAAGTAAATAATTAAAATTATCAAGGCTTTTTTTACATATGGTGGCATATTTGTGTAGATTGGATTTCGTTTATTGCCTAAGCAGAGAATGTTCCAGATATCAACCACCCGAAGAGACAATTTTGTGCCATAGGAACGCCTTCATGGTTGGGCATAAGAATGATTTTCGGATATATATATATATCGGTGCAAAGAACCATTTGAATTGCTCTGCTTTCGTAGAACGTAGGATCAGCAAGCAGAAGATCTAAAAATTTATCCATAAAGGTACTAGGCAAGGACTGGGGTGGTGTTTTCAAAGAAATTCTGTTATCGACCCGAACGCAGGCTGTGATTTGAGTGTGCGAACACCGGTTCGCACGAATTACAATTTGACACATGACAGTTTCATCTACATGGTCGATGGCCAATTTGGTTACAATGGATTTAGATATCCGACTAACTGCATAATCAGTATCAATGAGTACACGAATTTGATACAGACGGCCTTTGATGGCCACCTTTACCAATGCTGTTGGTAGAACAGTTACCGATTGTTGAGGAAGCACGTTAGATGTAGTGGGCAACAAAGACACTGCAATTTCACGATTGCTTCGGTCACGCTCGTGAAGTAGCGTGTGATGATTTCGTCGGCAGATGTGACATCCGGAGTTTGTAAAACAAGTGGATCTAGAATGCTGGTGTGCCAAGAAGTTCCCACAATATTTGAATCGCTCAACTGCTTGCATCCTTTGAGAAGTAGTCACGGAAAGAAATTTTTTACACATTCGTAGGGCATAGGTTAGGTTAGGTTAGGTGGCAGCCCGATGTATCAGGCTCACTTAGACTATTCAGTCCATTGTGATACCACATTGGTGAACTTCTCTCTTCGTAGGGCATGAAAGTGATGACAAAGACGACATTTGAAATTTCTCTTCGTTAGTGGTTGGAAAAAATAGAAGGACAACGAGGAAGAGGCAGGAAAGAAGTAAACTGGCTGAAAAACATTCAATAATGGACAGGCTACCAGGATGAATGTAATATGATATCAGCTGCAAGAAATCGAGAGCTATTTATGAAATGAAATTATTAACATATTTGTTTAACTTATTGTATGATCGCTTATATCCGGATAACGGGTTTGCAAATAAAGAAGAAGAGTGGAAATCAACCAATGGTTGGGGTTCTATTTTTGACGATTCTTGGCGTTCTGGAAATAAAGTATATGTATAGGATATTAAAGACTAAGACTTTGTATCGGTTCTTATTGAGTTGGAAGTAGAACTAGCTTCAAGATAGGACGAGTGATAACACCCTTGTGTGTAAATATCTGCAACTCTAACACGGTTGTCTTTTCCGGGATGTAGTTTGATAATTCGCCCCAATCACCATTCGTTGGGAGGCAAATTTTCATCACGAATCACGACTATATAATCAATACGAATATTTTCTGTGGGATTCTTCCACTTATTCCTCTTGTGGAGTTCTTTTAAGTACTCCGTTTTCCAGCGTTGACAGAAATTTTATTGTAGCACTTTTACTCTCTGCCAACGATTAACTACTGATTCTGGGTCATTGCCATAAGTGGGTTCCGGATGGGCTAAAATCTGACCTCCAGTAAGAAAATTACCTGGACTTAAGGGATTCAGATCAGCAGGATCATCGGAGATTGTGGAAATTGGCCTGGAGTTCAAACAGGTTTCTATCTTTGATAACAGGGTGCAAAACTCTTCGAAAGTAAAGTTAAAGGATCCAGAAACTTTCTTAAGGCAGATTTTAACATTTTTAACCCCCCGCCTCCCACAAGCCACCCATATGGGGTGCCATGATAGCTTTTGAGGAGCAAACTGCGAAATAAGAGAGGACTTAGATGATAAAAGGATATCGTGAGCAATCTCTTTGGAGGCTCCAATGAAATTTATCCCGTTGTCAGAATAGACATTTGAAGGGCACCCTCTTCTCGAGCTTACACTTAGAGGAAGTGGCCTCTAAGTGTATATCTTTGGTTGCAAAACAAATAAACACACACACATAACCTTTGTTTATTTTATACCCTCGGCCCGCGAAACTTCTAATTTCGAAGGGTTCCGCGATATCGATGCCTGTTGAATGGAATGGTCGACGAAGCGTAATCCTTTCTGGAGGAAGTGCCGCCATGAGCTGTTAGTGAACTTTCTTCTTATGGAGAACGCATTTTTTGCATCGGTGGATTGTGGACTTAACTAAATTTCTAAACTTGGGTATCCAAAACTGTAGATGAACAAGATTAAGTACTTGTTGTTTTCCACCATGAAGGCATAAGTGGTGGACAAACTTTACAAGAAGACGACTGAATTGACAGTTGTAAGGCATGATGAAATTTTTCGTCATACCTGAGCGAAGGGGCAAAGGCTAATCTACCGGACGCACGAATCACTCCATTGGCATCTAAAAATGGGTTGATATTTAGAATTGAAGATGACTTGGGAATATCCTTGTGATTGGATAGAGCGTCGACTGTCACTGGAAAGAAATTCTTTTGCGCCAATGTTTATTTCTCCTACGAGAAAATTCGTTTTATGTGTGGGATGTGTCCTTTGGTAGAACCGGAAGACATAGCAAAGAACCTTAATTGCACGACTATAGCAGGAGAATCTTTCTAAAATATCCGCTTTATCTGCACCCTCAAAAAAATCGCATCTCTAACATATGTTCCAAACATATTTTGCAGGAAGCACATATATTATTGGATACTGCCGAAACATTAATATGTTTGTTTTATGTGAACATATAATATGTTTGGAAGCATTTTGAGCCCAAAAATATTATATGCTTGGAAGAATTTTCCCCAAAGAAGATTGTGCTCATTCCCTAACATAATTTTCACTTCCACGAAATTTTTTAGTTCTTGGCACCTTTTTCTGTAATACTAATAATGTTGAAGAAATTATTCAATTTTATAATTTTTTTAAATTTTACCTTTCGCCTGGACGGAGAATCGAACCGAGGACCATACAGTTTGTAAGCCAACACACTACCACTGAGCTACGTAGCTGTTATAGTCACCAGTAGACAATTATCGTTATAAGTTACATTTATATAGCATAGTTTGCAGCGCCCACGAGCCCATGCAAACATAACATTATTTAACAGAAACATACATGTGTTGGCAACGTGGAGCAGTGGTTAGCATGTCTGCCGTACATGCAAAGGGTCGTGGGTTCAATCCCTGCTCCGACCAAACACCAATTTTTTTTTTTAATTTACACATTTATATTTATACTATATTAAATTTTTATAATGAAACTTCGAAATGTGGGTTATTAAAGATTTACAGTCAGCAACAGTGCTTGATATAAACGAAATGGACTGAGCTTTTGGCTAAGATATTATTTTTTTATTGCAAAAATAACAATTTTGTAATAAAAAACTGGTTTTGGTATAAAAGTTTGAAATTTTGGAAGGAATTCAAAAACTCTAACAAAGGAAGAACGTGGGGTCGAGTATAAACATACATAAATAATTTTATAATATACACAAATTAAATAATAATTAGGCTTAAATTAAATAATATTATATTATATGTATATGCTTAATACAATTTTTGGCCTTATCATAAAGCAATTTCCGAAACAACATATAAGCGGTTTCACAGAAATTGCTCTCTTTTGATTCTCTCGCTGTGTTAATTTGATATCTTTCGTCGACCCTCCCGGTTGTTATCTCTATTTCTTTCTCTATACTCTCTCTCTGTCGCTCTCTGAATAAAATATCACAACATAAATATGTTTACTCGAAATTTGTAAATTTATATATGTTTACATTCACACATATAATTTTTATGAAACATGCATGCCCCAAACATAATATATTCTAACATATTAACATATGTGTTCCAAACATTTAGTGTTAGTTTGAGAACATTACATGTTTGCACTTAAATATATTGTGTTTAAAAATTGTGCCCGAAACACATTTTGTTTATATCGAAACATATGAAAAACATATTTTTCTAACAGTGTGGACATACAGCGAGATGGACCCTTACATTCGTTTGTTCTAAGTTCAGGCTCATAGCCTTGACTAGGCCAAAATTCAGGGGGTTGTTCAAGCCAAGGTGGTCCATGCCACCAAAGTCGGTTATCAAGCAAATCTTGAGGGCAAACTCCTCGACTTGCTAAGTCGGCTGGATTGAATTTGGAAGCTACATGTGACCAGTTGTCGGTTCCCACTTTGTTGGCAATTCTCGACACTCAGCAACGAATACTTTCCAATGGCAAGCTGGCTTACGAAGCCACGATAGAACAGTGAAGGAGTCAGTCCGTCAGTTTAGAAATGGGACAATAGAATTTAACATACAATTTCGGTGGGAAGATTAACTCCACAAATTTCTAATTTTGGAATAGAAATGTTTTTAACAGGAGCTACTCTTGAATTGGATGTTACTAGTCTAATGCATATAGTATTACAGCAGCATAGGCGTCCTCAGATGCATCGCAAAAGGCATGAAATTGGACTTGACATGTTGGAGAAAAGGACACCCATCTAGCGATTCGGATGGATTCAATTGAGGCATAATTGTCTAGAAATTCTTTCCAATATCGTAAGCATTCAGGGGTGATAGTCTCGTCCCAATCCACCTTTGACACCCATATTTTCTGCATAAGGATCTTGGCAAGGACAACAGTAGGGGCAAGCCACCCTGCGGGGTCCAAAATCTTAGAAATATCAGACAGTACTTCCCGCTTCGTATATGCCGCCTTTTCGTTCGAAATCTTGCATGGGCTAGGACGAATCCATGCGGAGTAGAATTCGTTGGAAACAGGAGTCTTTTGGATGGATCTTAATTTGTCTGTACATCTTTTCGGTGTCAGCACTAAAAACAAAGCGGAAAAATCTCCATTTTAGAAGGAGCATGGTAAGATCGTTCTGAAGTGTTAGGCCAGGATGTAGAATGTCGTTGAGGGAGAATCATACATATTTTTCTGTTCAATGTTCCTTAGAAGCCTCATTACTTAAAAATTTTTTCTTCGCAATAGCCCTTGAGTCACCAAGAATTTTATGTCCTTATAAAAACAGGGTGATTATCCACCCAAACACAGTTTCCTGTGCAACTAAAGAACCATAAATGTTTTTCTTTACATTTTCAAGCAGAATATTGTTGAACAGATCGGCACCAATTAACATATCAACATGACCACATTGGTAGAACATAGGATCAGCCAACTGTATGCCAGGAAGTTGTTGTAGAATGGAAGAATTAATTGGACTAGTTGGTAGATTGCCCTAGAGTTGCGGTACAACTAAGGCAGTAATGTTTAGCTCGGCATCAGATTCAAAGCGAGGACACACCCAGAAAAAAGTGCCTTCTAAACTAAAGGAAAAAATGTTCATCAAATTAGTTTAGCCATTTTATTTCCATTAATGTAAATTTTTGTGTGAAATAATAACATTTACTTGTTTCAGTAAAAAAATCCTAAACTGAAAGCAGTTAGGAATAGTTAATTAACTAGAATAAGGCATGGAATTTTGCTAATACTGTTTTCATCGCTGGGTATAAGAATTTACTACTGAACAAGAAAATTTTATTCACTGATAACAAAGCATTCGTAAAAATAAACAAAAACGGAACTACACCCAAGTTTCCCCAAATTTAGTAAAATTTACTATAAAATGATAATTCTGACTTCCTTTATTATAGAAAGCTTATCATACATACGAATAACACTTGGCATAGAAAAATATTTTAGTTCATTCGTACTAAGAAGTATTCAATTCTTTCAAAACTTAAGGAAACACACTTGTTAGAATATAGGAAATTTTCCCTATCGATACCATCGATTTAATCGATATGTTTGCGCATGGGTTGTTTTTTTAGTTGGAATCGTGTTGTTATGATATAAATAATTCAGTAAAATAATATAATAAATAACAAATAAAATATATAAAATATTTGTTATTTTAAATTAGTGAGAAAATACCAGAAGAATAACAACCCCTTAATTCGTCTTCAATTATCAGGTAATATTCAGTGACGCTACCTTTTGTGAAACAATTGGTTTATAATTATTTATATTTGTAGATATTGAAATTGTAAAAGGAGGACAAAATCGTTAGGCAGCAGCTTATTATAAGTGAAAGGTTTACCGTTTATACAGTTGATAACATTACATGGAAATTGGAAATGGTGTAATAATAAACTAATATTTCAAGGCCAGTCGATGCTGTTGATTTTAAATAAGCATATTTAATATATTAATAAAACATGTATTTTATAGAAGAAAAAATTGCTTATATAAATAAATAAATTGTATTTAAAAATGAAGGTAAGCAGTTCTAATTTTGAAGTAAAAGATTTACCACAAATATGTAAGATTTGTCCAAATGAATGAAAAAAAGTTCAAAAAAATCAATCCATATATGAATTCAATTCAGTTAAATTTTTCCATTCTGTAGTAACATATAGGAAAATGTTAACTAATAAATGGAATGCATTCTCACCCTCCTCATCCTCCGTTTTTTCCTCAAGTGGAACAATTTGTGGAACTTACATAGAGACGAATTCTTGACATATACACACGGACGAAAAAGACTGTTTTTCATATGTTTGGGTGTAAAAATTATATGTTTGGAACTCAAATTTTTAAACACAATATTTTTAAGTGCAAGCATATAATGTTCATAAACTATCATAATATGTTTGGGACATAAAATGTTTGTAAATATAATATGCTTGGATGCAAACATATATTAATTTAGAAATAGACTATAAACATATATGTGTTTAGAAAGAGAGACATAAAGTGTATTTATGCTGGAAGTAAAATAAAGAAAGCAACCAATTGGCGCCTTAAAAATATATATACACAAAGAAAATTCCACTAAAGATTGGAAAAATACTATGTGTGAATATAAACAAGTATAAATTTACAAATTTGGAGTAAACATATATATGTTGTGATATAAGACCGCCAAAAATTGTATATGCTTAAGTAAAAAGATTAAAATGAGTATTCGGAGAGAAAATTCATTCGGAACCAAGAGAAAAGACATTAAAAAAAGCATGAGTTTTGTTTATCATTTTCGCATTACGGGCACTTTTTTTTCGTCAAAACAAATCGGAACGTACACTGAAAAAAACAGTGAACCCACCAGGAAGAAAACTTTCGGTTAATTTTAGAAAATTTTGAATATTTGTAGAAAATTTTAACTAAACAGTATTACAAACGTTGGCATCACGCCGATGTCATAAAAATAAGTAAATATTTTTCGACAAATACAAGAAAATTTATTAGACATAACTAAGTTTTTTCACTTGTTAAAGAAAATTTTGTAGTTTGAAGAAAAAACTTGGAGTTCAAAATTGCAAGAATGTCTTTAGTGATATACGAAGTTCACGTTGGACGCATTTTTGGTAAAATTTACAAATTTAAAGAAATTCTGAACTATTTTGTGGAAGACACGAATTTAGTTATTCTTTATGCTTCATTTGATTATATTTTTTTCCTCGGGTTTAGTTAATTTAACTAACGTACACAAAAAAGTATTGTGTCTCTATTTTAAAAATTTTGGTATTGATTCCGAGCCAATGAAGCCGAGAATTCAAGTAAGGATACTTTTAAGACACAATTCTCTTTTAAATGTGGGTTTTGTGTATTTGACTCTATGAAGCAAATTTTATTTTTTCGCTTTTTCAGCTTTTTTCATATGCTATAAAAAGTCCGTTAAAAACAAGATTTTTGCTTTGTAGTCAAGATGCAAAAATACAACAAATTTAAAGACAATTTCATTAGTTTTAAAGATTTTTTCTGAATTATTAAAGTCAAGTTGACCTTAGTTTAAAATTTTTTCTTTCATGTTATGATACCCATTTTCAAGTCAAATCACTTAATTATAAGGACAACACGACTTCATTGAAAAGTGGATCGACTTTTGAACATGGAAAAAAAACTTTATATTAGAGAAATGCGTCGTCTAAGCTAAGCAAAATTTGTATTCTTATTTTAAGGACATGAAATCTTTGGCCACACGACAATATTTTTTTCAGTGTACTCTTTTTAGAGTTGTTACAGTAAAATGAAAACATTGGGAAACAGTGAAAAATTAAACAGTAAGATCTATAAAAACAAAGTTTAGTTCCTCTTTATTAATAAGTAGTCCAAGAGGAGTTTACGGATACTTTCGAAAATAAAAGCGGACATTGAGTTTGAGTTTTGCCACTAAAAGTATTTCTCATTTTAACGGCAAAACTCGCATCGGTAAAACCAGAATAACAATGTAACTTTTTTAGGCAAATTGTATTATAACTTGGTGGGGAATGATCCAAAGCAACAATTGAATAAGTTTATTTTCTTTAGAATAAATTATTAAAGAAAGCAAACAATTGTTCACACCTAAATAAATTTATGTGTTGGTTGTAAAATTATTGTTTCGAATTTAAATATAATGTGCTTTTGAATGGTTATCGTTAATTTTAGGATTCAATGGAAAAATATTTACTTCACATTCTTCCTTTGTAAGAGTTTTTTGAATTTCTTCGAAAATGTCAAACTTGTGTACAAAACCCTTTTTTGTTACAATATATAATAAATAATAATATGTGATTTGAAATCAGTCCATTTCGTTTATATCAAGCACTGTTCTTTTCTGAATTTAAGTCTTTTATAAGACACACTTTACAGTTTCGTAGTAAAAAGTTAATATAGTAGTATGTAATGTTGAACATCTTTTCAGGATATTCCGAACGTATTTGGAATATACGTAAAAAAATATATGTAAAAAAAAAAAATAAAAAATGGTGTCGGTCGAAGCAGGGATCGAACCCAGGACCATTGGCATGCACGGCGGACGTACCAACCACTGCTCCACGTCGCCAACAAATGTATGTTTAACAATGTTATGTTGTTAAACAATGTTATGTTTGCATCGGCTCGTGGGCGCCGCAAGCTATGCTATATAAATAGGACTTATAACGATAATTATCTCTTGATGACCATAACAGCTACGTAGCCCAGTGGTTAGTGTGCTGGCTTACAAACTGTGTGGTCCGCTGTTCGAATCCCCGTCCGGCAAAAGGTAAAATTTAAAAAAATTATAAAATACATTCAAATCGATGATTTGAGTTTGGCAAAGGAAAAGAGATATGCTTGCAAATTTGTTTAGGCAGTAGCCGACTATCAAACCCTTTTTCGGAAGGTTCAAGTGTAGTTCACTTTGGGTTAAGTGAATTACCCGAACTTATTCTGATAATTGGTTGATAGTTTTGCTGCAAGTAGAGGATTCTGATGAGGAATGTGGTAATTCCGAAACAGCTGTACATCCAACCATCTTGCAGTCTATAGGCCATTGCCCAAATAAATTTGACAAGCATACTTTTCCTCTGTTGGTTAAGCTACACTTATAGTTCAGTCAATGCATGGCTTTAAGCTGAGATCAAAAACAACAATAACGATTGCAGAGAAGCCAACAATAACAAACAAAACGAATGAAGATAGAGGAAGCACGCTCAAAAACAAACCCAGCCAAATACATTCAAATCGATGATTTGAGTTTGGCAAAGGAAAAGAGATATGCTTGCAAATTTGTTTAGGCAGTAGCCGACTATCAAACCCTTTTTCGGAAGGTTCAAGTGTAGTTCACTTTGGGTTGAGTGAATTACCCGAATTTATTCTGATAATTGGTTGATAGTTTTGCTGCAAGTAGAGGATGCTGATGAGGAATGTGGTAATTCCGAAACAGCTGTACATCCAACCATCTTGCAGTCTATAGGGCTTTGCCCAAATAAATTTGACAAGCATACTTTTCCTCTGTTGGTTAAGCTACACTTGTAGTTTAGTCAATGCATGGCTTTAAGCTGAGATCAAAAACAACAATAAAAATTATAAAATTTAATAATTACTTCTACAATGTTTGTATTACAGAAAAAGGTGCTAAGAACTAAAAAACTCATGGAAGTGAGAAAAATGTGAGGGAATATACAATTAGGCAGAAAAAAAAATTTGAGCACAATCTTCGTTGGAAGAAAATTCTTCTAAGCATATAATATTTTTGGGTTCAAAATGTTTCCAAACATATTTTATTTTCACATAATAACACATAGTTTTTTGGAAGACAACATTATTGAATTTGGATGGAAAAACACATAATGTTTGGAACTTAGACTACCCAAACATATTATATTGTTTAGACCAATATGCTTTCAAACATATTATATATTGGACGAAATCAAATATATAAATATTTGGGCAATACCCAAAAATGTATATGCTTGAAGCAAAATGTGTTTGGGAGAAGCGATTTTTTGAGGGAGTGCTCTCAAGGCGAAAACATATGCTGTTTGTTTTTCAAATGTCTATTCTCTTGGTTCCGAATGTCTATTTTCTTTATTCAAACTAAATAATATTTAGACTTAAGCATATCAAATTTTTGGCCTTATCATAAAACAGTTTTCCGAAACAACATACAAGCGGTTTCACAGAAATTGTTCTCTTTTGATTCTTTCGCTGTGTTATGTTGATATCTTTCGTCAACTCTCCCGGTTTCCATCTCTATTTCTTTCTCTATACTCTCTCTGTCGCTTTGAATAAAATATCACAACATATGTATGTTTAGTCGAAATTTGTAAATTTATATATGTTTGCATTCACACATATGATTTTTATGAAACATTCATGCCCCAAACATAATATATTCTAACATATTAAAATAGATGTCCCAAACATTTAGTGTTACTTTAAGAACATTACATGTTTGCACTTAAATATATTGTATTTTAAAATTTTGCCCGAAACACATTTTGTTTATATCGGAAAAACATATTTTTCTAACAGTGCAGGTGAAAATTGGGTGTAGGAACATTGGATGGAGCAATGGATGGTAATTTGCTCCGTTCATGAATATTGGAACTTATTTTAGACACGACGCGCACATATTTTTTTTTATTGTTTTTTATTATTTGAGTCTATAGATACAATATCCTTACAGACTAATACATACAACTACATATATACACAATAAAGATGGGAAATATATTATAAATGCCATTCATTCATTCATTCAAATAAAGAATCATTTTACGTTTTAACATATTTCTATCCTCAGAAAGATTAATGATGTGATAATACCTATTAAAATCATCACATAAGTGGCGAAGGGAATCATTATTTGCAAACTCTCTCTGGAAGTATTGTATACTTAATAAACGGAAGTTCCTTGTTGGTCTAAGAGGTACAGTTAGACTAATACGACTCAAAATAAAACTCGAAATAAGTTTTCCATGTATAATATTCATAATACACGTAATATTTAACATTTTTCTTCGACTAATTAATGACGGAAGTTTAATTAGTTCAAATATAAATTTGTACGAAGGTAGTGTAAGAAAGGTCCATCCTCAATTTCTCAGGCAAAAAATAAGGAATTGTTTTTGAACTGATTCAATTTTATCCGAATATATTTTATAAACAGGGTCCCATATAACTGAGCCATATTCTAGGGTACTACGAACAAGAGAAATGTACAGACTTTTGGTGACACAGTGATCATCAAATTCTTTACACCATCTCTTCATGAAACCAAGCGAGCTGTATGCTTTATTAATCATCATAGTGAAATGTTGTTTAAAATTTAATCTATTATCTAAAAGAATACCAAGATCAAGAAAAGTCCCAACCCTTTCAAGTTCACGACTGTAAAGAAAGTAACTAGTATCAATGCGTTTAACTCTATAAAATGACATCTGCTTACACTTTGAGATATTTAATTGCATCAAATTTATATCACACCACAATGAGAAATTTTCAAGATCAGACTGTAATAAAGTTTGATCAATAGGGTCATTAAAAGAATAGAAGATTTTGACATCATCAGCATACATTAATACATGAGCATTTTCAATAACACAGGGTAAGTCATTTATAAAGAGTGTAAAAAGGACAGGTCCAAGATGACTACCTTGAGGAACTCCAGATATTACATCAAATTGATTAGAAAGAACATTCCCAAACCTCACTCTCTGAACACGCCCTGTTAAATAAGAACTGATCCACTTTAACAAGGAAGTAGAGAAGCCAAGTTGTTGTAGTTTTCGTAAGAGAAGCTTATGATTAACTTTATCAAACCTAAAACCATCATTGACTAGTGTCGTTAATTCTAAAATATTCGTAATAGTTGACCTTGACTTTCGGAATCCATGTTGGCATTCATTTAATGCCGACGAAACCTGATGCGATATAAATTCAGTTATCATCTTTTCCAGCAACTTAGGAATAGCACTTAGCTTCGCAATACCTCTGTAGTTAGACACAATAAATCTATTTCCAGACTTAAATAATGGAGTAACATATGATTCCTTCCAACATTGTGGGACGTAACCCGATGATATAGAAATATTAAAAATTTTCGTTAGAGGTACTTTAAGAGAATCAGCACAATGTTTCAATATGTTTGGTGGTACCCCGTCAGGGCCAGGTTTATACGAATTTTTTATAGATCTCAAATTTTGATAGACATTCTCAATCGAAAATTTAGATACAGTTATTGTAGGAAATTCAATAATATTAAATGGGTATTCAGACTCGCAATCATACTTCACATCAGAATAAGTAGATGCAAAAAAATCTGCAAACATGTTGCTAATATCTATTTCATTCTCAGCAAGAGAGGTATCGTTTTTAAGTGAGTTTGGTAATGTACTGGTCCTCCTTTTAGAATTTATAAATCTATAAAAAGATTTGGGATTGGATGTCAACTGTTGCCTCATACTAGTTATATAAATTCTATAGGCTTTCAAATTTTCAATATTGAACTCAGATCTGACAATGACATACAACGTGAACTTATTCTTCTTATTCTTAAGTCTAGCAAGATTACGGTTATTCCAAGGCGGCCCAAAAGATTTCACAATACCTTTCTTTGGGACGCACTTAGAAAAGCATTGAAATAAATACTCATAAAAGTTTTTAATCATCATATCCAAGCTTTCGGTATTAATAATATCATCCCAAACTGCAGAAGACAAAAGTGTATTCAATTTATAATAATCCGTTTCATGAAAATTATAGACTTTTTCTTCATTGATTGAAATTTTCTTAAGATCTGTTAGCGACGGCACAAAAACCTGTGTCCGGAAAGATGGATGAAATTTATCCACAGGAAACGTAATAGAATCACAGGGAGTAATACAATAGTCAGAAGGCTGATTTACGAAGACAAAGTCCAATAGTCTCTTCTGAGAGTTAAAATTATTATTTACTTGAAATAAGCCATAATCAAGCAAGGGTTGAATTATTTTAATAACAGCATCGCTAGATATAGGAATGAAAGCATTAGTATCTCCAAATTGGTTCCATGAAATAGATGGTAAATTAAAGTCACCAAAAGCAAGTAGGAAATCGGAAGAGTTTGAATAGCTAAAAGCACTTAATATTGCAGAAATGTGTTTTTCGTATAAATTAGAAGAGGAATTGGGAGGAATACATGAACATGTTAAGAATATATTAGAGCTATTAATACGAATCTTCACAGCAAGTATTTCAATATTATGAATATTAGTAAGGGTAATTTGTTCCGAAGGGAATTCAGCTGAGACTGCTATTAGAACACCGCCACCAGTCTTTTTTGACTCGTTTGAACGATCATATCGGTAGATATTATACTTTGAACAAAGAACTTCAGAATCGTAAATATTATTTTTCAACCAAGTTTCGGTAAAAACTATTATATCATAGGTAAAATTAAAGCTATTAGCATAAAGAGTATTTAATTTAGTGTTAAGACCTCTAACATTTTGATATACTATGGATAAGTAGTTTTTAGAAGAAGATAAATTCAGTTTTTTGATGAGTTTTGATGTTGAGGTAATCGAATCAATTCATTCCTTGGATTTTCTCTATAAATAAATTCATTGATTACAGCTCTGGCAGGCCAAAAATCAGGGTTAACCACAGTATCATAGTCTTCTTCCGGAACCAAAATTTTGAAGGATGCAGCTCTACGTTTTTCAGCATATTTAAATTTATAGACTTCAATATCAATGTGTTTTCTCAGCTTCCATTTAATGTAAGAAGAAATATCTTCAGGTAATGTATCATCTGCAAATCTCGAAGCAAAAATTGGTTTTTAGGGGTAATAACTCGTAATTGTCGGGCCGTATTAATATCATCAGGAGTAGTAGAAGGTGAAAAAAAGAGCCTTGTCCAGACGGTGTTATAGATGTTTGACCAGCGGAGTTGGAAGGTGGAGCAGATGTCGGAAATTGAAAGTGATTAGAATTATTGTTGGCGGCTGTTTCATTAGGTTCTAAAACATTAATTGACGGAACAACTCATAATTAGTTAAATTTCCTAGTGAGACAATGCAGAAATACAACCCTGAGCAGCAAGTATTTAGCACGTTCAACAACAACTGTGGTGAGATAGTTGTATAATGATAAAAAGACAGCTGATATGAATGGATGATGGTAACAAAAGTAGCAGCGATGACAGCAAGAGTCTCCCAATAGCAATGAACACCGACAAGACGTCAGAAAATGATATTGCCAATAATAGAAAGAGAGCCAATAATCAAAACAGACAAAAAAAAATATGCTCTCTGTTGATGAATAACAATTAGAAAAACAACAACAAATACAGCGATCAAATGTAATGTCCAAAATATGTATGGGATCTTTTAATTATGAATGTAGCTTATATATCACTACACACAAAGCCACGAACACTAATGCCCAATTGAGAACAAAGTTAGGTTTATGATAGACACAGTTCGATCAGTTCTTTTAGGTACAAAAGCACAAAAAAGCAAAAATACAATAGGCGGTATGAAAACACGTCTGCACAGTTCGATAAACACCACTTTTTAATTTAAGTCTATAGATACAATATCCTTACAGACTAACACATAAAACTACATATATATACAATAAAGATGGGAAATATATTATAAATGCCATTCATTCATTCAAATAAAGAATCATTTTACGTTTTAACATATTTCTATCCTCAGAAAGATTAATGATGTGAAAATACCTATTAAAATCATCACATAAGTGGCGAAGGGAATCATTATTTGCAAACTCTCTCTGGAAGTATTGTATACTTAATAGACGGAGGTTCCTTGTTGGTCTAAGAGGTACAGTTAGACTAATACGACTCAAAATAAAACTCGAAATAATTTTTCCATGTATAATGTTCATAATAAACGTAATATTTAACATTTTCGATCGATATTTAACATTAAATTTCGACTAATTAATGACGGAAGTTTAATTAGTTCAAGTCTAAATTTGTACGAAGGTAGTGTAAGATAAGTCCATCCTCGATTTCTCAAGCAAAAAATAAAGAATTGTTTTTGAACTGATTCAATTTTATCCGAATATATTTTATAAACAGGGTCCCATATAACTGAGCCATATTCTAGGGTACTACGAACAAGAGAAATGTACAGACTTTTGGTGACATAGTGATCATCAAATTTTTTACACCATCTCTTCATGAAACCAAGCTAGCTGTATGCTTTATTAATCATCATAGTTAAATGTTTTTAAAATTTAATCTATTATCTAAAAAAATACCAAGATCAAGAAAAGCCTCAACCCTTTTAAGTTCACGACTGTAAAGAAAGTAACTAGTATTAATGCGTTTAACTCTATAAAATGACATCTGCTTACACTTCGAGATATTTAATTGCATCAAATTTATATCACACCACAATGAGAAATTTTCAAGATCAGACTGTAATAAAGTTTGATCAATAGGGTCATTAAAAGAATAGAAGATTTTTACATCATCAGCATACATTAATACATGAGTGTTTTCAATAACACAGGGTAAGTCATTTATAAAGATGTATCATAGGAGTCGTAATAGCGGGAGTTTATGCTATCCAGGTCAGTATTGGCAGTGGCCGGTAAAAATATAACGGTAAAAATTTCAGTAAGAAAGAAGAACAAGACTAATAAAAACTGAAACTTATTTTCAATCAATAATTTATTTTCATGTTGTAATCTTGTAGCGATAGAAATTTAGTATAGTGGTTGAACAGAAATAATGTTCATATTATTACACAGAATTCGTGTGTCGGTTTCTTTGTCTTCTATGAAAATACATGTAGAGAGTAGAAACAAGTAATGTTCATCACATAGCCATGGCTACCAATTTTGCCGATTTATCGGCATTTTTTACTCACAAAATGGACAATTCCGATTTTTTCCGATTTTTACGATACATAATAACTCCGTTCTTTAGACACATAGTTTAGGGAGTTAAAGCTTTTACATTTTGAAGACATTTTTGAAAATATTAAAATAAATTTGAAAAATTTTAGGAAAAGAATTCGGAAACAAATCGTGGAGTATGTTACTTTGGCTTTTCGAGTTTTAAAATTCGTACAGATGATAATGATTCTTCCACACTCCAGCTGGAGAATAATTCATTGGATGGAATATTCTGTTAAAAAAATAACCTAAAATGAAATAACTCAAGTTGTTTTAATACCAAAATTGATAATCATTTACCCAGAATGTGCAACAGAAACTTTTACTAATTATGATAAAATTCAAGTACAGTATAAAAATAACCACATATAGACATACCTATCGGAAAATAATCACCCGTTTTGGAAAACACGAGACTTTTTCTTTAGTTTCAAAATATTTAATTTAAAAAAAAAAATGTTACTCAATTAATAACAATATTTTAGAAAAATAGATTTTTTTATACAAAAATTACGAAATATTTTTGTTTAACCAGAAAATGATTTTTATGGTAATGTTATTTTTGTATACAAAACTGATTTCTTTATATATATATTTTTTATTGAAATGCATAGTTGTGTACATTAATTTTCTATTTGTATATGAAATAAATACTTTTGTTTTGTGTTTACCCAAAAAATATGTTTAATTTTAATATTATTTATATTGCCGATTTTTTGACGATTTTTAAAATGCAAGTGCCGATTGTGACAATTTTCTTGAAATTTTATTGGCAGCCCTGCACGTAGCATCTGCTGAAGAATAGAAAAATGTTTTGAGCATTCACCTGAGAAAGGTGTAAGAAGAAGAAGTGAGGCGAATTTGCCCTCCGAGAGAGATGCTATATCGATATAATGATTTTGGAATAACTGTTATGCATAAAGGAAAAATCGATAGACTTGAACATATCGAACTTTAAGGAGTATGATAAAGAGTGAGGGTATGGAGATATATCCAAATATATATGTGTTCGTCACAGAATAAAGGTGACGTCATTAATCCCGTTTTGTGGGTATACACATTTTCAGTCGTAACATATGTATCGATATCTATTCCAATCTAAAATTTGCGTGGGAAAACGTGGTTTGTTGCCGATGGGCTATTTTATTATAAATGGATTACATAACATTCCCGAAATATTTCTTCTTATGGATGTCCTTCACAATGATAATACGAGGTCACACTTTAAATTAACACTTTTATAAGAAAATGTGGTATACCTAATTGTTTGCTCTTGGTTTTACTAAAATATACGAATCACTTACTTAAGATTCGACTGGGAATTTCTACACACCTTAAGCTTAAGAGAATTAAGTTTGTTGTTTTGCGGACACAGAATGGTGGATTAGGTTTGTTGCTCTTTGGACACTAACTTCACCACTCACGTTTCTTATTTAATAAACGCTATACACGAATGGAAAATTAAAATCTTCAATATTTTACTGATTTTCTAAGCTTTTCGAAAAAAATTTTCGAATCTGTTTTACGTAACGAAATTGGCAACAGTTTCTGAACACAAGCACCACGATATCAGTAAAATATTCCACAACGTATGCATTTTATGCCGTTTGTTCTGTTTGCCCTTTCACTGCCAAAGTTAGACTATTTAAAAGGAGATAATGTATCAACATACATGCCGGCGAATAAAATGCAAACCTGGAACAGCGAAATTTACTGAGACGATCCAAAGTGACGTGGAGCAAATGATTTCTGCGGTCGGAGTTTTATAACCGTTACCCAAATATCCTCGACCCGGTTCGTTTGGACCAAATGTTAATATGGGGGGTTGAAGGATATTCAATTTGGATGTAGAGAATAACTGAAGATCATTAGTCCTTCTGTAGAAATATCGCCACAGTTTGAGTTCACAATTTGCTCATGAGAAGGAAGAAATGCAAGACAGATATCGGCGGTTATGGTGGTATTAACCCAAATGGAGAAAAGAAGTCTTACCAGTTTCGTGGTATAATCCAAAGTGCACGCAGAGAAGAAACATGATTGTCACAATCATATTCGAAGAGCAAAATAATATGATAGGAGCTATTTTTGCGGCGACCATGTAACATGTTCAGCTGCAACCATGTTTGCTCAGTGAACATGGTTCTACGAAAAATAAAATTGTACTCATCTAAAATGTTATTATATTGACAAAAAGAATTTTGTTTCCATTAAAAGGCAATGGTCACGATCTAAAATGTTATGGAATTCGTCAAAAATGTATTTCTTCCAAATAAAATAACATGGTTACAACCTAAAATGTTTTGATCTTTATGAAAAACCTTTTTTCGTCGTCGTTTTTTTTTTTTTGTTTTTATTAATTTATAAACTAATTCATTGTTTATTTGTATTTATAATATCGTGAAAGCAAACATCGAATATTTTTATACACTCTATTTTGGTTCAATTTCAACAATAAGTAATCATTCCATATTTATTTCGTGCCCATCAAATGTACCAACGCAGACATCATGTTACTGCAAATAAAAATAAATGATAACATATATCAAAATGCAGAACAAAAACAGGTACATTTTTTCAAATACACAAACGAATTCACATAAAACCACGTGCCACTTCTGAATAAATAAATTAACACAAAACACAGTAATTCCATATTCTCCGTCCATTCCAAGAAACAATCAATCAAACACACGACTGACGCGCAAAATGAAAATCGTGTGTACCTGCTCAATGTTTTTATAAAATCCTTTTTGCTGAAAAAAAAAAATAAAAAAAGTAAATGGTCACGAAAACTATGTACATGACCTTTATGGCCATGTAATGGTTCTAGACATGTCTATACGTAACCTATAAAAATACTTTTTTCCATATAAAAAAGTAAAAAAATTGATTGGTCAGGTACATGATTTTCCCGACCATGCAATGGTCTCAAATTCTATCATTTAAATGATAGAACATGTTTGCGGTATTTGAAAACCATTCAAATGCTTGTTGCCACCAGCCATTTTTCTCCGCTCGAAAACTATTTTTACAAAGACAAAATACATGGGTTTCGCGGCAATTACATGCTCTAGATAAGCATTAAATGGATGCGGCAACCATGCCCAAACATGTTTTTCCTGTGCCTGTGAAAAGTTTATTATAATATTACTTAAAACTAAGTTTGACAACTGATCTGACAGATAGATAAACAAGAGCTTAACGAAAGTATAAATACGCCATCTGAATATCAGTTCATACTAATTACACAGAAAAAAAGTGCGTGGAATATAAGAAAACACAACAAGTACCCAGCAAAAAAAGCAACGCCAAAAAAGTAATGAAAATGTTCTTTTTGGATCCGGAAGTGGTGCAAAATTGACGCAGAAGCAATGAATTTAACATGGGCTTGTCATAGGACGGAAGTTCTCCATTTCAACAGCCGTTGCACTGAATATGCATCACTTCTTTAGGTGTGATCCGAATTCAATGTTTTGAATATAAATTAAAAAATTCTGTGATATTTTGTCAAATAAATGTTTTTTATAATTTTTGATAATTTTTAATGGATTTTAACGCTTGTCGGAAACGTTTGACCTCAAATATTTTCAAAAATTCCCAATTTTTTCAGATTGGATTTAACATTTTTTTTCGACAAAATTTAAATGATTTGTACCATTTTATGAGTTCTAATTCCGTTTTTAACCTATTTGAAACAAAAAAAGCTAAAATTACCCATTAAAGGTATGAAAAACCCAAGTTATAAAAAATTGAATTAAAAGAACTTCCTGGGTAGTTTAAATTAAGAACATCATTTGGGAGTGCATCTCCTGGAAGTGCTTTTAAAGTTGTGCCTTTGGAAGAACTTCCACATTTTTTTGCCGGGTATATATGGCCGTAAGTTCGGCCAGGCCGAAGCTTATGTACCCTCCACCATGGATTGCGTATAAACTCCTTCTAAATACTGCCATCCACAATCGAATTACTTGGGTTGCGGTAACGCTTGCCGATAGCAAGGTATCCTAAAACCTCCTAACACCGTCTTCAAAATTGTAAGAAAGTCCATACGTGGTATATATTAAATTAAACAAGTATATACGGCCGTAAGTTCGGCCAGGCCGAATCTTGTGTAACCTCCACCATGGATTGCATAGAAACTTGTACTAAAGACTGTCATCCACAATCGATTTACTTGGGTTGCGGTAAAACTGGCCGATGGCAAGGTATCTTAAAACTTTTTAACACCGTCTTCTCAATTGTAAGTTAGTCCATAAATAGTTCACTTTAACAAAATTTTCTATAGAAATAAAATTTTGACAAATTTTCTATAGAAATAAAATTTTGACAACATTTTCTATAGAAATAAAATTTTTACAAAATTTTCTATAGAAATAAAATCCAATGAAGGACTGGGGAATTCTTCCCACTTAAATATGAGATAAATTATTAGTTTTTGTACCCTAAAGAATAGCAACAACCGAATTCCAATTACACCCAACAAAAACAATGCAGCAATTTTAAATTTTTAAGCCATACGACGTTTCAACAACCCACGGAGCTTGTGAACAGACTGAGTACTGCATTCCCGCGGAGCTTGTGAACAGACTGAGTACTGCATTGGGAACTATAAGCTTGAGAATGTGCTGAGATTTAATGATTTAGGCGTTTTGTTGGATTCCCGACTTGATTTCGGTCCTCATATTGAGGAATGTGTGAATAAGGCAATGGGTGTTTTGGGTTTCATTAAGAGATGGTCTAAGGAATCCTTATTTGACGAAAAGGCTCTTTACGACTCTGGTTAGACAACACGCATGTGTTGTCCGGTCACCAAGTTATCGCTATTATATTGATCGTGTTGAATCTGTCCAGAAGCAGTTTCTTATTTTTGCTTTGAGAGAGCTTGGCTGGAATAATTTATACGACTTGCCTCCTTATTCTAGCCGTCTTTTATTAATTGATCTTCCATCTCTTGAGCGTAGAAGGTTCATGCATGGTATTGTATTTCTCACTAAACTAATTAAAGGAGATACTGATTCACACTACCTAACCTCGAAAATTTGCTATAATGTTCCTAATCGCTTAACTAGGTACTTTGTACTTTTAAAGACTGACTTTTGTAGACACAACTATGAATTATTTAATCCGCTTAACGTTTTGTCTAGAAACTATAACTCGGTGTATACATTGTTCTCGTTATCTGAGTCGATTCCTGCCATAAAGGAAATTATACTTAAGTTGGACAATAATGTTGCTGAGCCAAGGTTGTCGCCTTCTAATTTTCAGGTATACATTGGAGCCTGCTTTATTTATCTAACGGCGGGAGTCCCTATAATACTGTGGCACTTACTGGCCTAAATGCTCGGAGGGTCCTTTCTGGCCCATTTCTAAAACACACGATGCGCCCATACTCTGACTTCTGGAACTTTAAGCCTTTTTGGCTCAACGGAGTATATGGAGTCCCTTCTGACCCATTTGTTGATATATGTTGAACCCTATCGAGTTCCGCGGAGCCCTTACTGGTTCAACGGGGTCCCTCCTGACCCATCTCGACTAACTAACTTGGAGTCCCATACTCTGACTTCTGGAACTTTAAGACTTTTTGGCTCAACGGAGTATATGGAGTCCCTTCTGACCCATTTGTTGATATATGTTGAACCCTATCGAGTTCCGCGGAGCCCTTACTGGCTCAACGGGGTCCCTCCTGACCCATCTCGACTAAGTAACTTGGAGTCCCTTCTGACTCGCTGTGGTCCTTACTGACCTATAGGGTCCCTTCTGGCACAATTGTAATATAGAATTATATTTAATTGAATTGTTATATTTTGTAATGTCCCGGCTGCTATTAGCCGTGTAAATAAATAAATAAATAAAAAACGGCGAAGAAAGCAACTACAGGGATTGATGGCAACAACAACAACAATGATGTGAAGTCTGAATAAGATTTTCCACTTCCACAAAAGTTGAAGGTTCCACCAGTAATCATAAGTTTTGTTGGGTACACCCTCATAAAAAATCGCTTCTGTAACATATACTCCCAAACATATTTTGCTTCAAGCATATAAATTTTTGGGTATTGCCCAAACATTTATATGTTTGATCTCTTCCAATATATAATATGTTTGAAAGCATATTGGTCTAAACAATATATGTTTGGGTAGTCTATATGGGGTTTATATGGGGGCTATATATAATTATGGACCGATGTGAACCAATTTTTGCATGGTTGTTAGAGACCATATACTAACACCATGTATGGGATCGGATGAAATTTGCTTCTCTTAGAGGCTCCGCAAGCCAAATCTGGGGATCGGTTTATATGGGGGCTATATATAATTATGGACCGATGTGGGCCACTTTTTGCGTAGTTGTTAGAGACCATATACTTACACAATGTACCAAATTTCAGCCGGATCGGATGAAATTTGCTTCTCTTAGAGGCTCCGCAAGCCAAATCTGGGGATACCATATACTAGCACCATGTACCAAATTTCAGCCGGATCGGATAAACTTTGCTTCTCTTAGACGCTCCGCAAGGCAAATCTGGGGATCGGTTTGTATGGGGGCTATATAACTTATAATTATGGACCAATTTGGACCAATTTTTGCACGGTTGTGAGAGACCATATACTAACACCATGTACCAAATTTCAACCGGATCAGATGAATTTTCTCCTCCAAGAGGCTCCGCAGCCCTAATTTGAGCGGTTTATATGGGGCTATACGTAAAAGTTTTCCGATATGGCCCATTTTCAATACCATCCGACTGGTTTCGTTCGGAAGTTAGCGTGATTTCAACAGACGGACGGACATGCTTAGATCGACTCAGAATTTCACCACGACCCAGAATATATATACTTTATGGGGTCTTAGAGCAATAAATACCCCCATCCTATGGTGGAGGGTATAAAAAGACCGATTAAATACGTATATAATTCAGTTTGACAAAATTTTCTATAGAAATAAAATTTTGACAAAATTTTCTATAGAAATAAAATTTTGACAAAATTTTCTATAGAAATAAAATTTTGACAAAATTTTCTGTGGAAATAAAATTTTGATATAGAAATAAAAAAAAAAAAATACATAGAAATATAGAAATAAAATTTTGACAAAATTTTCTATAGAAATAAAATTTTGGTATATTATTTTTAGCTCGAGTGGTAACCATGATTATGAACCAATATGGATTGGGGATCGGCTATATATAACTATAGACCGATATGGACCAATTTTGGTATGGTTCTTAGCGGCCATATACTAACACCACGTTCCAAATTTGAACCGGATCGGATGAATTTTGCTCCTCCAAGAGGCTCCGGAGGTCAAATCTGGAGAACGGTTTATATTTATTTATTTACACGGCTAGTAGCAGCCGGGACATTACAAAATACATCTTTTCAATTCAATTAAATATAATTCAATATTCCAAGTGGGTCAGAAGTAGGCTGTCCATTACATCTCTTTTAAAGAGAACATGTTCTCTTATTGTGTTCGTATCTTTTTGTTCACTCTCTTTTTTTGGTGCCGTATTTTTATGTCCAACAGTGCTCTTTATGTACTCTATTTCAAAAAAAATCCTAGATTGATGCAATTTTATTTATTTAGTAGGAATTCGCCACAATTGTTCGCCACTAATTTTTTACTGGGTTAAATCTGTTGACAAATTAAAGGCCGGAACACAATTGCGACGTTTCGACGTACGGCGTAAAAATTAGAAATATATGTAATTGAACGTACGACGTAAAAACGCCAATACGTTGTCGTCGTCAATTTATTTTGTTTATTTTTTAAGAAAATGTGATTCTTTTTGTTTTTTATTGTTTTATTATATATTTATTTCGTTGTTTCTATCATTACAAACTATTATTATTTTAATTTTAACATCAATAAAATTATTAATTATTTAATAAAGAATTTTTTTATTGTAAACTCTTTTTTAGTTCAAATGTTCTCTTTTTTTAAACAGAAAGTTCTCTTTTGAAAATTATCCATATGGAAACCCTAGTCAGAAGGGACCATATAGGTCAGTAAGGACCACAGCGAGTCAGAAAGGACTCCCAAGCTAGTTATTCGAGATGGGTCAGAAGTGACCCCGTTGAGTCAGTAAGGGCTCCGCGGTACTCAATAAGGTTCAATATATAAGCAGATGGGTCAGGAGGGACCCCGTTGAACCAGACAAAGTTTAAAAAGTGCCACCATGGACAGGATAATAGAATCAGTAATTGGATGAGCAGGATCAAAAAAAATTTATAATACAGCTGGAAATTTAGAAGGCAACACCCCTTGGATCAGAAACTCCGTTGTTAAAATTAGAATAATTTCCTTGATGGCAGGAATCGGATCGGTTAAAGAAATCAATGAATAGACCGAATTAAAGTTTTTACACAAAACATTGAGGGGATTAAATAATTCCTAGTTATGTCTGCAAAATTCAGTCATTAAGAATACAAAGTTCCTAGTTAAACGATTTGGAACATTGTTGCAAATTCTCGATGTCAAGTAGTGTGAATCAGTTTAGTTAGAAACACAATGCCTTACATAAACCGTCTACGTTCAAGAGATGGAAGATCAATTAACATAAGACGGCTAGAATACGGAGGCAAATCGTATAAATTATTCCAGCCAAGCCTCCTCAAAGCAAAAATAAGAAACTGCTTCTGTACAGATTCAATATAATTCCCAACATAGTACTTAGTCTATTCACAAACTCTATGAGAAAAAGTCATCTTCATACACTTCATAAGATTGAGTAACAACAATTATTAGAAGCACACCAATCTGCCAACTTGTCAATGTCCTCCTGAAGAAGTAAAGAATCACTACCATTATCAAATGAAAGAAACAGCTTAACATCATCTGCGTACATCAACATCCTCGATGATACGATAACCGACGGAAGATCGTTCAAATATAGGTTAAACAGAACCGGTCCTAGGTGGCTGCCCTGGGAAACTCCATATGTCACACGTATAAGCATAGATAAACTATCTTTAAATGCAAATCTCTGAGTTCTACCATGCAAGTAGGAATATATCCAGAGGAGAAGAGTAGGTGGAAATCCCAAAACATCTAATTTGTACAATAGCAGCCTATGATTCACCATGTCGAACGCCTTGCTGAAACCCGTATAGATTACATCCAGTTGACGTCTTTGAGAGAATGATTCGAACACATGACCAACAAATTCAAGTAAATTAGTCAGAGTAGACCTACCTCTCATAAAACCATGTTGGCATCCTGATATAATATTAGAAAGGGAGCACGAAATTCTCCTAGTTACCAAAAGCTCAAACAGTTTAGGTATAGCACTTAACTTAGCAATACATCTGTAATTCCCAATGTCAGACCTACTACCTTTCTTGAACAAGGGAATGGCATAACTAATCTTCCATATGTCTGGGAAGCTACCATCACTCAAAGATAAGTTAAACAGACGCGCCAGATGAATATATAAGATATCCGCACATCCCTTCAGTGTGAAAGAAGGTATACCATCAGGCCCAGAGCAATAATTTACAGTTAAGGATCTTAATCCGTTAAGAACCTCAGTTCCCGTGAATGTAATATGGGAAGAAGAAAGTTAGAGGAAGAAGAAAGTTAGAGGCAACACAAGGAGTCCAAGAGATTCTAGGAAGATTAAAATAGCTAAGAACAATCAGAATATCGTCAGGAGAGGAAATTTCATTAACACATCGTAGACGCCGAGCCCAAATACACATTCTGACTAGAATCAGGCTGAAAATATAAACATACAAGAAAGAAGGTACGAACCTGACACAAACAAATTCATCCTCATCATCACCTGGAATATCAACAACAGAAGAAGGGAATGAGTTATGAACTACAACCAAAACACCTCCACCCCTACGAGATAATCGCTCCTTTCTAAAAATATTATACACATCGCACAGTATCTCAGAATTAAGGACATGTGGTTTAAGCCAAGTCTCAGTGAAAACCAGAAAGTAATATGAAGATGTGAAACTACTAACATAAATGTCCTTTAATTTCGAGTTAATGCCACGAACATTCTGGTAAAGAATGGATGTGTTAATAAACGTCTAGGTGTGTCTCTAGAGATGAACTATTTTACCAAAACACCAGAAGGCCAAAACTCCCGAGCAAGGACAGTATCAAATAATATCTGCGGAACAGTAATTCTAAGTGATGCGATATCCCTTGGAGAGTTAAAATTAAATTTAAACACATTACAATCACTCTCATTAAATTTAACGCCTTTAGAACGAATGTAAGAAACAATATCAGGCTCATATGTATCCGGCGAAAGTATTGAAATGAAAACAGACCTACGCGGGGGAACAACAACCAAATTGTGAAGTTGATTGCCGGAACCACTCACATTCAAGCTATCCGGCTCTCGTGGAGAGGGAATATTAGTCGGACCAGCTATAGAAGCAGAAGAGTGAGAAGTAATAGGAATTGAAGAAGTCTGTACCTGAGCATCTGGAGTCGAGTCAGAGGCACCCTCGTTAATAGACGGAGTCTTTGGCGAGGGCACATCAATCGTGTCACGAGGGCTATGCAATAATGGTGAAGGTGTAACCTGTACAAGAGGTGTAGGAGAAAGAAAAGAGCCAAGCAAGTCACGCGACTCAAGCGAGTTAACATTCATGTCCGATGGAGCAGAAAAGGATGAAAGCTTCTTCCTCTTATATTGAGGGGATGCCATGACATGATCAGGCCATTTCAAATCTCGTAAGAATAGAGGATAAATCATGAGAAATCTGCGAGAAACCTTTTTTAGATTCCCTATACAATCTATAAAAATCAACATCAATCTTCCGACAGTTAATACATGACCAACGTAGTCCACTGGAGACATCGTAATAATCTCTTCCATTATCTTATCTTAATCTCTTCCATTAAACCCAGCACAATTAAAATGAGATGTACCTTCCCATAACCAACAAGATATAAAACATTCATTCACATTTGCTACATTGCAATTAATAAAACTACACTCCATTTTAACCAAGCGCCTAGAAGTAAACTTCAAAAGTCTTACAAAATTCAAAATAATATTATCTTAGATCCTAAAATTATGCTTCAAATCATGTATATAATACGCGACAATATAACAAATCAGATATATATCAAAGCAAGCAAGCAATAACAATGCAATGTAAACAAAGTATAACTCACTGGGAGACTGAAAAAAATCAGTAAAAAAACAGCGAAAACCGCACACAAGCACAAAGAACTCGATTTATCTCGAATAGACAATGATTCACACTATTGAAATGATGTCCAAGAAAGTAGAATTGCCATTTTCGAATTTCGAAAATTTGAAAGTTGTGCTGGATTGTGCTGGGTTTGTGCCGATTTGTGCTGCGATTCTAAAATTTCGAAAAATTTCCAGAATCGCCATTTTCGAATTTCAAAAATTTTAATATTGTATTAAACCGTTATCGACTTGTGCTAAGTTTTGCCGTTGAGATCACCTTTCTATCTCAAGCCGTTTCCGAGAAACAGCCAAATTAAATTTTTAAAAAAGTTCATAAATATATGTGAGAAAATCGCCAAAATTTAAAATTTCGAATTTCAAAAAACTGAATATTGTGCCAATTTGTGCTAGGTTAGTACTCATTTGTGCCGTTTGAATCAACTTTCTATCTCAAACCGTTTTGGAGATATTCGCAAAAACTTTTCTTAAAAATTGCCAATTTATGCGAAAATAGTCAAAATTTAAAATTTTCGAATTTCAAAAAACTAAATGTTGTGTCAGTTTGTGCTAGGTTAGTACCCATTTGTGCCGTGTGAATCAACTTTCTATCTCAAACCGTTTTGGAGATATTCGCAAATATTTTTTCATGTTTTTTTTTTGTGTTCTGTTTTTTAGTGTTACAAGATGGAAGTTTATAGTTAAAAGAACTGATAGCAAATTGGTTTTGTATTTAGTTTCAAAGTTTATAATCATTGAATGTAGTGATATCCCATAAAAAAACTCTTCATTATTTTAATAGTATTTATTTTAATAATAAGCTTAAACGTGTATATTACGATGGTCAACATCACAAGTCTTCAAGCTTTGTATAAAATATAATTTGAGGATCAACTAGTGTGTTCGTAATAACACCAGTTGGAGATTTTTCGATCGATGTAGTTCTGTAATTGCCTCTGTAGCCGACGAATCCCGCAATCTTGTTCTTAGGGCCCCCACAAATTTTTATTTCGGTGGGTATATCACAAACTTTTATGCGGTTATCCAAACCAATTTCAACACTTATTAGAAGATGGGGACTGTATTAGCAGTTGTATATCATGTCCTGGCTGCAACATCTTTTGACTCTATTTGTGAAGTCCAATGCCTCCGCGAGATGTTTTATTCCTTTCTGTTTGCTGATGTCAAAATGAATCCGAGTCTCTATAAACACATCTGTCTTCAAAGAGTTGCATATTCGACATTGATACATGACGACATAGCTAGGTGCTCCGACATAGCTAGGTGCTCCTTTGCCAAATCGGTAATGTTACACTCGCAACTAATGTTTTCCATGGTGCACGTTGATTTGTAATTGTTAGTGTATTTCGAAATTGTTCTTTGAGCATTCCGCATTGATCGGAGTATAGTTGCTCGCTCACAAAATAGTTTTGCACAAAGCCTTTCCTTCAAGAACATCCTGGCACAGATAAACAAAGGAATGTCCACGTTTTGTAATTGTTCAGCATACGAAGACCCGTTCGCCAGTGCAATACACACAATCTCAAAAAAGCTATCGAATGCACATGTGTTAGACAAAGACACGGAACATCCCTTTAGCTTCACATTTGGACAACGGGAACCGTTTGGAATAACAGGGGGATAGGTTCCTTTATCTTTCGTTGATGGTTAAAATTCCGGATAATTTTCACCATACCGTTCCCGCTTTGTTTTAACCTTTTTGGATTTCTCTGATTGGAACTGTTTGAAGTCGGATACTACTTCTATTTCACTCTCAGAATCAGGGGAATCGTCCGGCAAAAATGCAAATTCTGCTTCAATTATATTTCTTTTGTTATTTTTCTTCCTCCAATCTAACTCCAAGGAAAGTTCATTCTCAATATTTACATTTTGTAGATTTCGCTTCGGTTGTGATGGACATGTTTTTGATGTATTCTCCAATATTTTTTCCCTTTGATGTCGACAGAGTTTGTTATATAGTCGACGTCTCCATCCTTGTTTAATTTGAAGCATCTGGTTGTAGCCTCATACAACGTTTTTTGAATTTCACGTATGTGTATTGCCGCGAATTTATCCACACGAAGCGGAAGACCTACCGCTCGAAACTGCCTGTGCTTAAGATCGTTAACATAGGATTCCACGGGTGCAGACGTTGCGTTTACTCTTCCTTCTCCACGAAGACCACGCATGATTTCGGTAAATATTGGAAAATACATCATTAATTTTTTTAACTTCACGGCGAAGTCGGGAAGCATATATCCATTAAGGACATCGTCAATATCCATATACTCCCTTTTGGCGTTTTCATCAACTTCGTTGTATGTGTTATTCACATAGGTCTGAATACTTGAATAGGGTTCTTCTTCCACCATATGATGTTCTTCGACTTCTGAGTCCTCCAGTTCAGAAGAATATAATTGGTCATCAAAATTAAGTTCTGGGCTCCCTTTTATTTTGGACCTCAAGTACTCTTTGGCTTCAAATGCCGGACTTCCTTTTTCGCCACTTTTGTGCAATGCCAATTTCAAAATTGAAATGAACATTTTATTCATCTCTGCAAAATCACTTTGGGTCCTCAAAATACATAAAGATCGCATGTACATTGCTCGTACTCCTGTCTGGTGTTTGGAATAGCACTTCCACCGAGCAATTATGTTCGTAAAATGACACACATCTAAACGTAAAATACAAGAGGGAAATGTTTGATTATTACCACAAATAATATCGAAGCACCAATCTAGAAAGTGGTGCAAACTTTTTGCATTCGAGAAGACGCGCGATGCCGCACCTAATAAAGCTTTATCGAAGTCGCAAATAAATTCTTTCGGTACTTTCATTCGTTTTGTTTTGTTATTGTTGGTTTTTGTTCTTTAATCATTGTTGCCGTTTTTTTGATTTCAGCTTAAAACCATACATTGACTAAACTACAAGTGTAGCTTAACCAACAGAAGAAAATAATGTTTGTCAAATTTATTTTACTACACTGCCCGTTGCGTCCACTATTAAAGTTTCATTAAATTGCGAAAAAAGGTACATTTGATCTTTCGACCAATAGTGAACAAAAAATGGATCAAGACCGATATTGTGAATTGGCGCTGAGTATTGGGTTGTGTATTTTAAATTGTAAATTCCGTCTATAGCATTTGTACCCGATATTCCTAACATCCTATTCATAGCTTCCTGTTTCGCTTTCCGTAGGTTTTCAACTTTAGTCAAATTCGGCGGTCTGGTATCTCCAAGCATTTCAATTAACCGGTGAGCTTCGTTTCTCCTATATTGACAAAGCAATAAATTTTTCTCCACCAAATTATTACCGATGGCTTTTCGTAAATTGCCTCGAAGCGGTCTCTTTTTTACGTGATTTACACTACCGTCAAAATCGCTTATACTGCAATACATTTTGATAATGTCACCTTCTTTAGGTTCTTGAGGAATTCTGCCCAGAAATTTGCAAGGACATTCGGGACATTGACCAGATACCGATACATATATTCCCGATTCGGGCACGTGAGATTTTTCAAAAATGAATGGGCATGGAATATTAGTTACATTATGAATCTCTTCGTAAAGAACGTATGTCCATGTGTTTTTTTTTAAACGTTTTTATGGTACGATCACGATTTTTGAAAATATGTAAACTACTTTCTGGTTTTAAACTAAACCAAATCTCCGTAATATCAATATTGAATTCAACGATGTTAGATGATGTATCGGATGAAATGCTAACCTCTTTTGATTCGTTGCACGGAGAGTCAATGTTAAGGATCGAGACCAAATACGTATACAAACTATAACGGTTCGCTTTGAAAAGAGTATACATATACTTCGGTTTCATTTTATTACAATTTTGTAACGAATCACTTAAATTTTTATACCCGTTTGCGGACGGAGGGGCTACATTTCCTTTTGAATCAATCACGTTGGAAATTTTGGGTTCAAGAGTAAGTTCTTTTAAATTTTCAATTTTATAAAGAACTTGATTTGCACACGATTTTTTCACTTTACTAATTTCTGGAACGACGTTAGTTTTATTGTTATCAACGGATTTTTCACTATTAATCGAACTCATTTTATATTTCACTTTTATGTAAAATTGATACAAAATATAATAATAATGATAAAATATAATAATGATATAATACAAGCACTTCTGATATATAAGCACTTTTGATATAACTTTGTAGGTGTTTACAGTTTGAGGTTACGGGTTTAATTGATTGGGAAAATGTAAACCACACTTCATTGAATAGGATATACTCTTAGAAATCATTAATGAGTACAGGTACATTCTATACGTGGTAGAACACATGTGTTCTCAACTCTCGCATTATTGGGGAAATCCTATAATAATATAGGTTTTTGTTACCTCTTATTCACGGATTTCCCAAATTTACCTGGATATAACCACGACCTACATTTTGCCTGTATATGACCACGTCCGAAATTGCCTGTTATCACCAACGAAATAAGTCATTAAAACATGTGATCATACAAAAATAGGAGACGATAATTGATAATAAAATTATAAGTCCATTTTAAACAATATGTTTGCCATTTTCTCCAAAACGGTTTGAGATAGAAAGTTGATTCAAACGGCACAAATGAGTACTAACCTAGCACAAATTGGCACAACATTCAGTTTTTTGAAATTCGTAAATTTTAAATTTTGACTATTTTCAATCATAAATTGACATTTTTTAAAAAAAAGTTTTTGCGAATATCTCCAAAACGGGTTGAGATAGAAAGTTGATTCAAACGGCACAAATGAGTACTATCCTAGCACAAATTGGCACAACATTCAAGTTTTTGAAATTCGAAAATTTTAAGTTTTAACTATTTTCGCATAAATTGGCATTTTTTAAGAAAAGTTTTTGCGAATACCTCCAAAACGGTTTGATATAGAAAGTTGATTCAAACGGCACAAATGAGTACTAACCTAGCACAAATTGGCACAACATTCAGGTTTTTGAAATTCGAAAATTTTAAATTTTGACTATTTTCAATCATAAATTGGCATTTTAAAAACAACGTTTTTGCGAATATCTCCAAAACGGTTTGAGATAGAAAGTTGATTCAAACGGCACAAATGTGTACTAACCTAGCACAAATTGACACAACATTCAGTTTTTTGAAATTCGAAAATTTTAAATTTTGACTATTTTCGCATAAATTGGCATTTTTTAAGCAAAAGTTTTTGCGAATATCTCCAAAACAGTTTGAGATAGAAAGTTGGTTTAAACGGCACAAATGAGTAGTCACCTAGCACAAATTGGCACAACATTCAGTTTTTTGAAATTCGAAAATTTTAAATTTTGACTATTTTCAATCATAAATTGGCATTAAAAAAAAAAGTTTTTGCGAATATCTCCAAAACGGTTTGAGATAGAAAGTTGATTCAAACGGCACAAATGAGTACTAACCTAGCACAAAATGGCACAATTGAAATTCGAAAATTTAAATTTTGACGATTTTCGCACAACTTAGCACAAGATAACGGTTTAATACAATATTAAAATTTTCGAAATTCGAAAATGGCGATTCTGGAATTTTTTCGAAATTTTAGAATTTCTCGAAAACTATAAGAGATAGAATTTTTATTTAAACGGCACAATAATGTATTTAAACGGCTAGCACAACTCAGCACAACTGTCAAAATGTCGATTCTGGCAAAAATTTTGTTGAAAAACGTTTTTTTCCAAATATCTCGGCTATTTGATAAAATTTAAAAAAACAAATTGCAGCACAAATCGGCACAAACCTAGCACAATCCAGCACAACTTTCAAATTTTCGAAATTCGAGAATGGCAATTCTACTTTCTTGGACATAAATAGGGGAGCTTAGCTCTAGATTACTTTTACAAATAGAAAGTAAAACTGGTTTGCTCCATCGTTTCGGGTTATCATTATGTTTTCATTTACCTTATCATGGAAATTGCGAAGTACTTGACTGCCTATGACACGCCAATGTAAAAGTAATGCGGAAAATTGATCGGAAACGTGGAGTAGTTGTCTCGACAAAATCGGTAGGATATAATCGAATAGGTAAAGACGTTTTTTACCAATGGGAAGATGGAAACCGGGAGGGTTGACGAAAGATATCAACATAATACAGCTAGAGAATCAAAAGATAGCAATTTTTGTGAAACCGCTTGTATGTTATTTCGGAAAACTTTTTTATGATAAGGCCAAACATTTGATATGCTTAAGTCTAAATACTATTTAATTTGAATATTAGAATGGGTATTCGGAGTAAAGAGAATAGACATTCGGAACCAAGGGAATAGACATTTGAAAAAAGAAAACAGCATGTGTTTTCGTCTTGAGAGCAGCATTTTATGTATGTGTTGACATGTGTTTTGTTTATCATTTTGGCATTATGGGCAAAATTTTTTCTTGGTTCGTTAAAAGAAATCGGAACGTACGAGGAGTAAGTCAAAATATTCAGGCAAAGAAAATTAAAAAGAAACGGTTGAAAATATACAATAATTCTAAAAGTAATTATCATAAAAGTAACGAAAGGGTACTATGCTCTTTTTAGAATTGGGACAGTAAAATGAAAAAAGGAGGAAATAGTGAAAAATTAAACAGTAAAATGTATAAAAACAAAGTTTAGTTCCTCTTTATTAATAAGTAGTCCAAAAGGAGTTGACGGACACCTTCAAATATAAAAGCGGGCAATAAGTTATAACGTTTGAATAACGTTATAACTTTTTTGGGAAATGGTATTATAACTTGGTGGGGAATGATCCAAAGCAACAAATGAAAAAGTTTTTTTTCTTTAAAATGAATTATTAAAGACAAGTAAAAGGCAAACATGGTCATTTTAGAGCGATAATGCCAACTTAACACTGGCCTTAAAGGTAAAAATGAAATTAAGTATAAAATACGATAAATTTTAAATGCATTTAAAATTGTGTTAAATGCTAGTAAAAAATTGTTCACGCCTAAATAAATTTATGTGTATATTATAAAATTGTTTATGTATATTTATACTCGACTCCACGTTCTTCTTTTGTGAGAGTTTTTGAATTCCTTCCAAAATTTCAAACTTTTATACCAAAAAAATTTTTTTGTTACAAAATTGGTATTTTCACAACAATAAAATCCTATTTTATCCAAAAGCTCAGTCCATTTCGTTTATTTCAAGCACTGTTCTTCTCTGACTGTAAGTCTTTAATAGCCCACATTTCGAAGTTTCATTATAAAAAATTAATATAGTATAAATATAAATAAGTAAATTAAAAAAAAAAATGGTATTCGGTCGGAGCAAGGATTGAACCCACGACCCTTTGCATGCAAGGCGGACATGCTAACCATTGCTCCACGTGGCAAACAAATGTAAGTTTCTGTTATGCTATATAAATATAACTTATAACGATAATTGTCTACTGATGACCATAGCAACTACGTAGCCCAGTGGATAGTGTGTTTGCTTACAAACTGTATGGTCCTCGGTTCGATTCTCCGTCCAGGCGAAAGGTAATATTATAAAATTGAATAATTTCTTCAACATTATTTGTATTACAGAAAAAGGTGCCAAGAACTAAAAAAAATCGTGGAAGTGAAAATTATGTGAGGGAATGAGCACAATCTTCTTTGGGGTAATTCTTCCAAGCATACAATATTTTTGGGCTCAAAATGCTTCCAAACATGTTTCGGCAGTATCCAATAATATATGTGCTTCCTGCTAAATATGTTTGGAACATGTGTTAGAGAAGCGATTTGTTTCGAGTGTAATTATAGCCTCAGTGTTAAAAACATAGCCGCGTTGTTTGTTGTACAGTCTGGTATGTATTTTTTCGCTTGTGAAGCTTCATAACACAGAATAAAGTTCTTTGACATCACTTAAGTTATAATTTTCATATTGCGCGTAGTATTTATTTAACAGAAATTGAAATTGTAAAAATGATTGCCCTTCGTGAAGAAGCATTGAGTTTTGAGTCCGAACAATATTTTACAATAATTTTATATTTATTTTATAATTTTGTTGAAGATGCGTCTACAAGAAAAATATTTTTTTTGTTTTAACTTAAAATAAAATTAACAATTTTGTATAAAACCTATTTCATTGTTGTTATATTAACACTGTCTAAAATTTATAGCCATTGGATATTTTCTTGCACATTAATACATACGAAAACACAAAAAATGGAATGCGGCTATAATTTTGCACTGCAGTTTAGATGCATGAAAGGTAGTGCTGTTTCCTTCACGCCAACAATCCTATACTCAAGATTATATATCACTTCTGAGCAATATTTCTAATAAAATGAGCAATTATATCAGCGCTATGTAGAAGCTGCTCTAAATCGGGACAGCCCACAAAAATTAGCGCTGATTCGGTTGTTTTGTAAGCAGTTGGTACTGCCTCTCTCCCTTACAATCCTGCTGAAATAGTGATCCATTTTTTTTGCTGGGATGCCTCTGGCTTCATTTAAGTACTTGCAAATAAAATTACTTTACCATTCCCATTACTGGGTGGAATGTCATTATAACAGCATTCTTCCACAAAATGCTCGCCACGTACACGCTCACAAAAAATCGCTTCTGTAACATATACTCCCAAACATATTTTGCTTCAAGCATATACATTTTTGGGTATTGCCCAAACAGTTATATGTTTGATCTCTTCCAACATATAATATGTTTGAAAGCATATTGGTCTAAACAATATATGTTTGGGTAGTCTAAGTTCCAAACATTTTGTATTTTTGCATCCAAATTCAATAATGTTGTCTTCCAAAAAACAATATGTTATTATATGAACATATAATATGTTTGGAAGCATTTTGCACCCAAAAATATTATATGCTTAAAAAAAATTCTCCCAAACAATATTGTGCTCAAAATTTTATTTATTTATTTATATATTTACAATCATAATGAATTATGAAAATAAACAGATAATATAGGTGCTAACAACATAGGTTTTCGACCTGAATGCTCAAAATTTTGTTTCTGCCCAATTGTATATTCCCCCACTTCTTTCTCACTTCCACGAGATTTTTTAGTTCTTAGCACCTTTTTCTGTAATACAAACATTGTAGAAGAAATTATCCAATTGTATGATTTTTTTTATTTTAATTTTACCTTTTGCCGGACGGGGATTCGAACAGCGGACCACACAGTTTGTAAGGATCAAAGAAGTAGCTGATCAATTGCCCAAGGAAAAATAAAATGTTAATTTTGTATTAACAAGCAACAACCACCAACTTAATTCAATATCGCTCCCTGTTAAATAGCGCTCCAAGCTACCAAACACATATATGTTTATAGGCTATTTCTAAATTAATATATGTTTGCATCCAAGCATATTATATTTACAAACATTTTATGTCCCAAACATAATATCTTCTAACATATTAACATATATGTCCCAAACATGTTATGCTAGTTTATGAACATTATATGCTTGCACTCAAAAATATTGTGTTTAAAAATTTGTGTTCCAAACATATAATGTTTATAGCCAAACATATGAAAAACAGTCTTTTTCATCCGTGTAGTATCCATTCTGTATTCTGTTCTGTCACAGTTCTGGTCAGATTAGTACAATGTTCAATTTCCGTGCTGAAAAATAGCTAATTTTCATAGTTGTTATTTTTAATATAATTTCAACAAATGTGACAAAATCAATAAATGTTTTTCAATTTTAATTTCGATCTGATGGAATTTCAAATGAAACCTGAAGTAAACGAAATGAATCTTTTTTAAGTAAAAGAAAACTTTTACAAATCAAATGAAACCTTTTTCATTTCAAATTAAATTTTTTAAACAAATGTAATTTTTAATCAAATTTTTACCCAGATTTTTATTTGAATTAATTCTTTAGATCGTTGCGTTTTTTAAGGCCTGTATTAAATCGCTCCATCGCACCAAAATAGTCATTTATTCAATTTCACTTTTCTTTAATAATTCATTTCAACGAATATAAACTTTTTCAATTGTTGCTTTGGGTCATTCCCCACCAAGTAACAATAAAACCCTAAACAGTAAACCCACCCGGAAAGAAAATTTTAGCTAGTTTTATAAAAAAATATATTAATTTAAGAAAATTTTAACTAAACTCTATTAGAAACGCAAATGTCACGCAGATTTCACAAAAATAAGTACATAATTTTAATTCATGAAAATTTATTAGACATAATTCATTTTTTTAAATGTTAAAGAAATTTTTGTAGTTTGAAGGAAAAACATTGAGTTACAAATTGCAAGAATGTCTTTAGTGGGATCATTGTAAAATTTACAAATATTAAGAAATTCTGAACTTTTTTTGGGAGATACACGAATTTAGTAAATCTTAATGCTTCATTTGTGTATAATGTTTTCCTCTGTATTATTTAATTTAACAAACGTACGCAAATAATTATTAAAGTCGTTGAAACTTTCTTGAAACGAAATAATTCCATGGACTAAAAAAGAATTAAATCGGCTTTAATAAAATTTAGGGTTCACTTTTTTTAGTGAAAAAATCCACATTATGGTACAAAATCCATTCGTAAGTAAAAAATCACTCGAATCAGTTTGGGAGTTTCTACTTTTGCAAGTTAATATCGTTTAGTAATCCATTTTAAACAATATCTAGTTTGTGAAAAAGTTGATATTCCCAATCAAATTATAATAAAATTTTCATCAAAGAAGTAACTTTTATACTTTTTACTGATCTATTTTTGATTTTAGCGGATAAACTCGTACTTAATACCAACTTTAAAAATATATATTTTAAATTTTTGACTTGAAAATTTTAAATTCATGTGTTCGACTCTTACTCGACTACAAAATATGAAGTTATTTGTTTTCAAAATCAAATTCCTTTCGTTTGAAATACGAAAATATGCCCTCATTTGAGATTTATATTCTTCAAAATAATTTTGATTGAGTTACAACTTTTTGAATGTTGGTTTTTCGTCGCGAACCTCTGTTGTTGTTCGGTAACAAAGTCGTCCTCCATAAGAAATGTATGTGATATCGCCTACCGACTTTCGCTATGGATGTGTTGACACGCTATAAAATCAAAGGCGTGTTAAAATGAAAACGTGTACAAAAGTGTGGCAACACGATTGCCCATATATTTTTCATATACGCTTTGGTGTCTTTGAGGACGCGTCCTCGAAGTATACGGAAAATGTAGGGATTGTAGCGAAAGAATGCGTTGTGTGTGAAATGGGATATATATATATATATATATATATATATATATATATATATATATATATATATATATATATATATATATATATATATATATATATATATATATATATATATATATATATATATATATATATATATATATATATATATATATATATATATATATATAGGTTAGGTTAGGTTAGGTTATGGAGGCTGACACGAATCCGAACTTGCGGGTTTGTGTCCACTTAGACCATAGTTGGTCCATTGCGATACCTCCAACTTCTTTCCATCTTCCTCCTCGTTTCCGTCTACTTCCGGCCGGAATGAGTCTATCGTATGATAATGTATCCTTTGGACGCGCCTAGTTCCTCCACCCCGAAGACTTGATGGAGACGAGGATATTCCTCATACTGCATACTCGCAAGTCGGTCATAGTCTGAAAGAAATAAGAGCCCAGTATCTTGTTTCTTCTGAAAGATAGTGCTGGACACTGGCACAGGAAGTGAAAAGAATCTTCCGTAGCATCGGGGTCCAGACACCACCTACAAATGTCATCATTCGCTAGACCTATCCGTACTTTTCGAGCATTTCCTTATTCAACTGATGAGGGAAACTACGAAGGCCGGACAATGGAGCTCCAAATGTAAGAATTTTTGATATATCAGCAAAATCTAGCGCATTTTTATCTATAAAATGTGGCAATATTGATAAAGAATTAAGATTTTTGATTGACACGGGGGCTGATGTTTCAATTTGCAAAAAACACAATTTTGGCAATATAAATCAAAGTGAAACCGTGAAACTCACTGGCATTACTGAAGACGTAGTACAGTGTATTGGTACTACAACATTGAATTTACATATTGAAAGATTTGTTTTGGATGACAAGTTTTATATTGTGGATGAGAAATTTCCAATCCCAACAGATGGCATTATCGGGAGAGATATTCTGACAAGATACTTGTGTAAAATAGACTTTGAAACATACACTATTTCGTTTAACATCGATGATGATGAAATCATATTACCCATGAATACGAGACCGATTAATCAAAGCGCCACCATTATATCAGCACGTTCAGAAATTATTTTTCCAATAAGTGTGGATGTGAGAGAAAATAGTATTGTATTAAATAAAAGGTTGGCAGAAGGAGTTTTCTTAGCAAATAGTATAATACCTGCTAAAGGCATGAAACATGTGAGGATACTGAGGATACATGTGATGACTACAGATGCAGCAGTGAAGATTGGAAGCATTGATTGTGAAATACATCCTTTAAGTGAATATGACATTTGCTATGCTACTCATTCGAAGTCACGTAATCCTGAAAGAATTGAAACTTTATTGGCCAATGTTGATATTGGAACATGTGATCCTGATTCCAGAGAGTCAATTATTGAAATTTTTAAAGAATTTGAAGAAGTTTTCCATCTTCCTGGGGATTGAGTATAAATAATTTTTATACTCAACAAATGCAAACCACTAATGATTCTCCAGTTTTTATAAAAAATTATCGTCTTCCCCACACAAAGATGGATGAAATATATAAGCAAGTCGAGCAAATGAGGAATGATGACATCATTGAAGATTACACCAGCCCTTATAATTCACCATTGCTGGTAGTTCCGAAAAAATCTACAGATGGAACAAAGAAATGGCGTCTGGTAGTGGATTTCAGAAAGCTTAATAACAAGATCGTGAATGATAAATTTCCATTGACACGAATTGAGGATGTGTTGGATAGACTCGGCAGAGCAAAATATTTCTCAACACTGGACATGACGAGTTCTTTTCACCAGATAGGTCTGCACAAGGATTCCAGACCACTCACGGCTTTTTCGACAGGGAATGGGCATTTCCAATTTAAACGCTTGCCATTTGTATTAACAATTTCGTCCAACAGCTTTCAGAGAATGCCGACGATTGCTTTAAGCGGATTGGATGAATCAGCTGTGAAAACAGAATCAGGCGTGAAAACAGACCCTGCGAAGGATGAAGCAATAAAAAACTATCCCATACCAATAAATGCAGATGAAGTAAGAAGATTTGTTGCGTTTTGCAACTATTAAATACCGCAGATTTATTCCGCAGTTTGCCGATATAGCTAGACCCCTCAATGCGCTTCTGAAAAAGGATAATCAATTTTTATGGAGCGAGAAATGTCAGAATGTATCAAATGCAATGCACTGAAGCAAAGGCTTTTACAACCAGAAATTCTTAAATACCCGGATTTTACGAAACCATTTATTTTAACTACAGATGCTACAGACGCTGTTCTTTCCCAAGGGGAGATTGGTGCAGATTTACCAATATCATATGCAAGTGCTACACTGCAGAAACAAACCAATCATCGAAAAGCAATTGTTGGCCATTCATTGGGGAATAAATTTCTTTAGACCCTATTTATATGGCAGAAGGTTCTATGTGGTCACAGATCACAGGCCTTTGGTATCTCTTTTTACGCACAGTAATCCATCGTCAAAAATGACACGGATAAGAATGGATTTGAGCGATTACGATTTTGAAATAATTTACAAGAAAGGAAAAATGAACACAAATGCTGATGCGTTATCTAGAATAGTATTAAACAGTGACGCACTAAAAGCTATGATTCCTGATAAGGCTGAGAATGAAAGAAGGATATTAGCTATCACAAGAAGCATGCAGAGGAAAACTGCACATGAGAAAAACACTGATATGAATACTGCAGCAAGTACCACGATATTAAAGCCTGATCAACTTTATATTTGGGAGTGTACTTCTGTAGCGGATATAAAAAACTTGATGAGACTTAAATTTGTACCTCTAGAGGAAAATGGAAAAACACGGATAGAAGTTGGAAAGTATGAAATTATAGTAAGATGCAGCGATAATCCATCTAGCATACGAATGAGTTTGGAGAAGCTGACGTTAGTGATGCGTGATCATAAGATAATATACGATGAACCAAAAAGAATACTTTGTAAAGATACACAGCTGAAACTAATAGATGAGTTTCATAACTCGACACATGGAGGACACTTAGGTGTCAGAAAAACGACCCTAAAAATTAAACAAAGATATATATGGAAAAATATGTATAAGATGATAAAGAGATATGCCCTAAATTGCCCGCAATGCAAAATGAATAAACAAACGAGACACACGAAAGAACAATTTACACTGACCAATACACCAACAACGAGTTTTGAAACTGTCCGCGTTGCCACCTTTTCTATGCTCGATACTGAAATCATAGCTTTGGAGTCTTTCTATCCAACGTGCCAGCTGAGGTTCCCGAATGACATTACATTGAACTGCCAAAGACCGCCATTAACGCCAAAAGCTGTCTTTTCTTTGTCTTTCTCGGCGATCTCTACCTGCCAGTATCCACTCTGCAAATCAAGTGTGGAAAACCATGTTGTTCCGGCTAGTGTGTCCAACGTGTCATCAATGCGTGGAAGTGGATAACTGTCCGTCTTGGTGACATCATTTAACTTTCTGTAGTCCACGCAAAATCGGGTGCTTCCATCTTTCTTTTTGACTAGTACAACTGGTGAGCACCAAGGACTTGATGATGGCTCGATCACACCACTTTCCGCCATTTCTTTTACGAACTTATGTACCTCATCTCGTTTTGCAAATGGAACACTTCGTGCGGCCTGTTTTATTGGTCTTTGCTCTGTAGTATTTATTTCATGCTTCACAACAGATGGTCTTCCTTGATTTCTCTTCTCAAAAGCAAAGGCAGAGGCGTTTTTCGGCTTTGTCTTTTTGTTTTGTTGTTTTTTTTGATATCGGCTCTCTCTTTTTCACCGTCTACAGGGGAAATTGTTTTTGTTCTCATTTGTTTTCTGTTTCTTTCTCGTTAACACTCCAGTACTCACCATCTTTCACACGATTACTTTTCCACTCTTCTGTCACTTCGATTGTTCCACCTGTTTATTTTCATTTATATACTTCTTTTTCTCCTTTCTTTTCACCAGCTTAACTTGTGTATTCACTTCTTTGTACTTTTATTCTTCATATTTCAATTTCAATTATAACTTTTGTCTTGTTTTCTTTGTTTTTCTCCTTGTTTGTTTACTATTTAGTTTCTCCTTCCTTATTTTCTCCTTTGATCTAATTAAACTGAATTTGTATCTGGCAATGCCACCATATGATGTTTGGAGATATGTTTAATAATCATATGTACATTGAATTTCACTACTCGTCGATAGATGGCGTTGATATTGATAGTAGGGGTGTTCACGTCTCATGACTACTCGTGTAGTATTAGTTCTCTTTCTTTTCTATAGTTTTAAGTTTTTTCCCTTTTTACGGACAATTTAGATCGAAATGAGTGAAAATCGTAGCATGAGATCTAATGAGACTTTTGGAGACGATACGGTTTCAAATGCGTCATCAACTTCTTCGAAGTCATCTTTGAAGAATGCGCGATTGTGCATTCGAAGACTGTCGAAGAAAGACACACTGTCCGATATGGAGACCTTGCGACTGACGAACGAAAAGAGGTTGGTCGAGGAGCACCAGAGACGCCTGGAGGGCTCGATAATACAAGCATCGACCAGTGTGACTGGGTCGCTGGTGCAGGCGATGAGGGATGTGGAAGTAGACGCCGAAGATCGGTCAGACGGCATTTCATTGTCTGATTCCTTCTTCTTTCTAAGGGTTAGAGAGGCCTTTAGATTGAGGCAGAAATTAGCGGGAAAGGCAGATATGTCTGAGGGCGACAAAAGGCGGCTTTTTAAGGCAAATGCGACTAAGGGTTAGAGAGGCCTTTAGATTGAGGCAGAAATTAGCGGGAAAGGCAGATATGTCTGAGGGCGACAAAAGGCGGCTTTTTAAGGCAAATGCGACGATAAGGACGTGGGAGCTCACTAACAAGGAGATTATGGAAGGTAATATAAACTATGAAAATGGGTATGACCCTACATTGAACTTTCGCCCAACCACTTGCGCCGATTTAGCCATAGCTGAAGAGGGAGGCAAGAAAAGTAGGGTAGATGAGCCAAGCTCATCTTCCCTCACCCAGGCTAGGGGAAAGATAGATAGTACGGAGATATTGTGTGCGTCCAGTCCATTAGAGGCCTCGAAAGGAATGCCGAGCCTAGCTCGAAATCCCGCCGAGAAATCTAATGGATCTATAATTCCGGCAGAGGATTGTCACTAAACCCCGACTCCGAGGAAATTGGACGCCACAAGAGGAACAGGACGAAGGATACGAATTCTACGGAGGTCACTATGGTCAAAAAACCCCGAAAGGACCAGGGGAAGAATTTATATAACGAGGGCTGTATAAAGGTGGCAATAGTAGATGACTCTAATAGGGACAGGAAAATTAAGGAAGAGAATTGGAGAATACTGGAGAGTAAATTATTATTTGAGGTATCGGAAAGGATACGCCAAGAGGAGGATGATGCACCTTTTTTTGGCAACATACAGTCAAAGCAGGGGCATAAAATCCTACACTGCAAGACGGAGGAAACCCTTGTCTGGCTGAAGGGAGCCCTAGAGGGCTTGCAACTGTGGGAAGGAGCCAAACTAAGAGTCATTCCCGAAGAGGAAGTGAAGACACAACCCAAAGTGAGGGTCTTCATAACGGGGCCCATCTTGCCGCAAGATCGCCTACTAGGGTTGCTAAAGGCCCAAAACAGGAGGAATTACCCAACATACGACTGGGCGATATTGAAAATGGATCCCCCCACCGACGCTGGCAGAAATGTTGTCATGGCGGTGTCAATGCGCTTCTGAAAAAGGATAATCAATTTTTATGGAGCGAGAAATGTCAGAATGTATCAAATGCAATGCACTGAAGCAAAGGCTTTTACAACCAGAAATTCTTAAATACCCGGATTTTACGAAACCATTTATTTTAACTACAGATGCTACAGACGCTGTTCTTTCCCAAGGGGAGATTGGTGCAGATTTACCAATATCATATGCAAGTGCTACACTGCAGAAACAAACCAATCATCGAAAAGCAATTGTTGGCCATTCATTGGGGAATAAATTTCTTTAGACCCTATTTATATGGCAGAAGGTTCTATGTGGTCACAGATCACAGGCCTTTGGTATCTCTTTTTACGCACAGTAATCCATCGTCAAAAATGACACGGATAAGAATGGATTTGAGCGATTACGATTTTGAAATAATTTACAAGAAAGGAAAAATGAACACAAATGCTGATGCGTTATCTAGAATAGTATTAAACAGTGACGCACTAAAAGCTATGATTCCTGATAAGGCTGAGAATGAAAGAAGGATATTAGCTATCACAAGAAGCATGCAGAGGAAAACTGCACATGAGAAAAACACTGATATGAATACTGCAGCAAGTACCACGATATTAAAGCCTGATCAACTTTATATTTGGGAGTGTACTTCTGTAGCGGATATAAAAAACTTGATGAGACTTAAATTTGTACCTCTAGAGGAAAATGGAAAAACACGGATAGAAGTTGGAAAGTATGAAATTATAGTAAGATGCAGCGATAATCCATCTAGCATATGAATGAGTTTGGAGAAGCTGACGTTAGTGATGCGTGATCATAAGATAATATACGATGAACCAAAAAGAATACTTTGTAAAGATACACAGCTGAAACTAATAGATGAGTTTCATAACTCGACACATGGAGGACACTTAGGTGTCAGAAAAACGACCCTAAAAATTAAACAAAGATATATATGGAAAAATATGTATAAGATGATAAAGAGCTATGCCCTAAATTGCCCGCAATGCAAAATGAATAAACAAACGAGACACACGAAAGAACAATTTACACTGACCAAAACACCAACAACGAGTTTTGAAACTGTCCGCGTTGCCACCTTTTCTATGCTCGATACTGAAATCATAGCTTTGGAGTCTTTCTATCCAACGTGCCAGCTGAGGTTCCCGAATGACATTACATTGAACTGCCAAAGACCGCCATTAACGCCAAAAGCTGTCTTTTCTTTGTCTTTCTCGGCGATCTCTACCTTCCAGTATCCACTCTGCAAATCAAGTGTGGAAAACCATGTTGTTCCGGCTAGTGTGTCCAACGTGTCATCAATGCGTGGAAGTGGATAACTGTCCGTCTTGGTGACATCATTTAACTTTCTGTAGTCCACGCAAAATCGGGTGCTTCCATCTTTCTTTTTGACTAGTACAACTGGTGAGCACCAAGGACTTGATGATGGCTCGATCACACCACTTTCCGCCATTTCTTTTACGAACTTATGTACCTCATCTCGTTTTGCAAATGGAACACTTCGTGCGGCCTGTTTTATTGGTCTTTGCTCTGTAGTATTTATTTCATGCTTCACAACAGATGGTCTTCCTTGATTTCTCTTCTCAAAAGCAAAGGCAGAGGCGTTTTTCGGCTTTGTCTTTTTGTTTTGTTGTTTTTTTTGATATCGGCTCTCTCTTTTTCACCGTCTACAGGGGAAATTGTTTTTGTTCTCATTTGTTTTCTGTTTCTTTCTCGTTAACACTCCAGTACTCACCATCTTTCACACGATTACTTTTCCACTCTTCTGTCACTTCGATTGTTCCACCTGTTTATTTTCATTTATATACTTCTTTTTCTCCTTTCTTTTCACCAGCTTAACTTGTGTATTCACTTCTTTGTACTTTTATTCTTCATATTTCAATTTCAATTATAACTTTTGTCTTGTTTTCTTTGTTTTTCTCCTTGTTTGTTTACTATTTAGTTTCTCCTTCCTTATTTTCTCCTTTGATCTAATTAAACTGAATTTGTATCTGGCAATGCCACCATATGATGTTTGGAGATATGTTTAATAATCATATGTACATTGAATTTCACTACTCGTCGATAGATGGCGTTGATATTGATAGTAGGGGTGTTCACGTCTCATGACTACTCGTGTAGTATTAGTTCTCTTTCTTTTCTATAGTTTTAAGTTTTTTCCCTTTTTACGGACAATTTAGATCGAAATGAGTGAAAATCGTAGCATGAGATCTAATGAGACTTTTGGAGACGATACGGTTTCAAATGCGTCATCAACTTCTTCGAAGTCATCTTTGAAGAATGCGCGATTGTGCATTCGAAGACTGTCGAAGAAAGACACACTGTCCGATATGGAGACCTTGCGACTGACGAACGAAAAGAGGTTGGTCGAGGAGCACCAGAGACGCCTGGAGGGCTCGATAATACAAGCATCGACCAGTGTGACTGGGTCGCTGGTGCAGGCGATGAGGGATGTGGAAGTAGACGCCGAAGATCGGTCAGACGGCATTTCATTGTCTGATTCCTTCTTCTTTCTAAGGGTTAGAGAGGCCTTTAGATTGAGGCAGAAATTAGCGGGAAAGGCAGATATGTCTGAGGGCGACAAAAGGCGGCTTTTTAAGGCAAATGCGACTAAGGGTTAGAGAGGCCTTTAGATTGAGGCAGAAATTAGCGGGAAAGGCAGATATGTCTGAGGGCGACAAAAGGCGGCTTTTTAAGGCAAATGCGACGATAAGGACGTGGGAGCTCACTAACAAGGAGATTATGGAAGGTAATATAAACTATGAAAATGGGTATGACCCTACATTGAACTTTCGCCCAACCACTTGCGCCGATTTAGCCATAGCTGAAGAGGGAGGCAAGAAAAGTAGGGTAGATGAGCCAAGCTCATCTTCCCTCACCCAGGCTAGGGGAAAGATAGATAGTACTGAGATATTGTGTGCGTCCAGTCCATTAGAGGCCTCGAAAGGAATGCCGAGCCTAGCTCGAAATCCCGCCGAGAAATCTAATGGATCTATAATTCCGGCAGAGGATTGTCACTAAACCCCGACTCCGAGGAAATTGGACGCCACAAGAGGAACAGGACGAAGGATACGAATTCTACGGAGGTCACTATGGTCAAAAAACCCCGAAAGGACCAGGGGAAGAATTTATATAACGAGGGCTGTATAAAGGTGGCAATAGTAGATGACTCTAATAGGGACAGGAAAATTAAGGAAGAGAATTGGAGAATACTGGAGAGTAAATTATTATTTGAGGTATCGGAAAGGATACGCCAAGAGGAGGATGATGCACCTTTTTTTGGCAACATACAGTCAAAGCAGGGGCATAAAATCCTACACTGCAAGACGGAGGAAACCCTTGTCTGGCTGAAGGGAGCCCTAGAGGGCTTGCAACTGTGGGAGGGAGCCAAACTAAGAGTCATTCCCGAAGAGGAAGTGAAGACACAACCCAGAGTGAGGGTCTTCATAACGGGGCCCATCTTGCCGCAAGATCGCCTACTAGGGTTGCTAAAGGCCCAAAACAGGAGGAATTACCCAACATACGACTGGGCGATATTGAAAATGGATCCCCCCACCGACGCAGGCAGAAATGTTGTCATGGCGGTGAACACGGAGACCTTGGAGAGGCTAGAGACAAACAGCCATCGATTCAGCGTAGGCCTTAGCAGCGCTATAGTAAGACCTATTAAGGGAGCGGAGGAAAGATTAAAAACAGGCCCTGTAAGTAAATGATGCTGAAGGCACTGCAAGTAAATTTGCATCATTGTGAGCTGGCTTCAACTAATCTTATCCTCCATTTACTTAGGAACGAAATAGATATCGCCCTGGTGCAGGAACCATGGATAAACAAAGGAGCGGTGATGGGACTGGAGTTACTATAAGAACTTAAGAACTTTCATGCGAATATAAATAAAATAAGGACCTGTGTCCTGGTACAAAAGGATATAAAGTGTTTCTTTTTGAATCAATTCTGTGATAGAGATCAGACAGCACTGATCATAAGTATGGGAGCGAGACAATTAGTTGTGTCATCGGCCTACTTTTCGCACGATGATGATATCATGCCACCACCTCGTATTGCGAGAGAACTGGTGAGGTATTGCAAGGATAAAAACAGGGATTTTATAATTGGCTGTGACGCGAACGCCCATCACGAATTATGGGCTAGTATAGACACGAATTCCAGGGGGGAGAGTCTTATGGAATACTTTCTTGAAAATCAGTTAGTGGTGCATAACCGAGGAAAAGGACATACTTTCGAAACCCGTACGCGAAGGGAGGTGCTCGACCTGACATTCAGCAATCTTACAAGTAAGATTACAATATCGGACTGGAAAGTGTCCAAGGAAATGAGCTACTCGGACCATAAATATATAGAATTCAAGTTAGGAACAGGATATAGGAAATCTGCTGACGAATTTAGAAACCCAAGGAGGATAAATTGGAACAAATTCAGGCACCATTTGGTAAAGGCGCCGACTTTGAGTATGGATAGAATGATTACCTGACCCGACGATATTGAAAGGGTGGCAAATGATTTGGAACACTGGCTGGCACGATCCTTTGTCAAGTCATGCCCCATCAGTCGACCACGTAACAGAAAGCACCAAGCCTGGTGGAACAAGGATCTTATGAACATCAGAAAGAAATCTAGGAAATTGTACAATGTGGCCAGGAAAAACGGCACTGAACAGGCATGGAATGAATATAAGGAATGTCTGAGAAAGTACAAAAAGGAAACAAGAAAGGCGAAAAGGAACGATTTCATCCAGGTGATAGAGGAACTATCTAATATAAAGGATACTGCAAGATTACGGAAACTTTTATCGTAACAGCCTAAGTTAAGTGGGAATTTGCAGAAACCAGATGGAACATGGACGGAATCACCAGAAGAAACACTAGATATGCTACTTGACACACATTTTCCAGAATGTGAGTTAAACATGGCACCGGCCCCGTGCAGTTTTAAAGATTTCGAGGGAGGAAGAGAGGAGGTCTCTGATGTTATCACGAGACAAGGCATCAATTGGGCAATAAATATTTTTGGTCCTTATAAGTCTCCAGGACTGGACCGAATATATCCGTGTATGCTGCAGGAGTCTTTCGATATCCTGGGGACACTTATGAGGGACTTTTCAGGGCGCCATTGGAGCACGGGTATATACCCAAGGCTTGGCGAAGGGTTAAAGTAATTTTTATTCCCAAAGCAGGTAGAATAGTATACGGAACAGCCAAAGACTTCAGACCTATCAGCTTGACATCATTCTTATTGAAGACTCTAGAGAGAGTCTTGGATAACCATCTAAGGAATAAATTGGATAAGAGACTGTCAAGCTGTCAACATGCATATTTGAAGGGTAAATCGGTGGAATCTGTGCTACATTCTGTAGTGCATTATATTGAGAAATCGATAGCGTACGGAGAATACACATTGGCGGCTTTTCTGGATATTGAAGGTGCCTTCAATAACACAAAAATCGAGAAAGTAGTACATGCTCTGGAGATGAATGGTATAAGCGAGATCGTAACGAACTGGATTGAGGCAATGCTACGCCATAGGAACATCGAAGCGGAATTGGCAGATGCAAAACGACAAGCGACTACAACGAGAGGACTTCCTCAGGGAGGAGTGATATCACCTGTGCTCTGGCTAATTATAGTGGATGAGATTCTTAGCGCCCTGCGTAATAGGGGCATAAAAGTGGTGGCGTACGCGGATGACATTGTCATAATGGTCTCAGGAAAATTCTTGGATACGATCTCGGACGTGATGAGCGAGTCACTGAAGTCTCTAGCGGAATGGGCTAGTGGTGGTGAACTAGGAGTAAATCCAAGGAAAACGGAATTGGTGCTCTTTACAAGGAGAAAGAGACTGGATGGATACAAAGATCCAGAATTTCAGGGTACGAGATTGACACTCTCGAAATCGGCACGTTACCTGGGGATTGTACTGGACTAGAGGCTAAATTGGCTCGAGAATGTAGCGGATCGTTTGAAGAAGACCTATGCGGCATTATACGCGTGTCAGAAGCTTGTTGGGGAGCGGTGGGGAATGAAACCGTCCCTTTTCAACTGGCTGTACACAGCTGTAATAAGGCCAGTAGCTGTGTATGGATGCCATGTCTGGTGGCCCATCACTAACCACCACAATCATATACAGAGATTGGGCAGGATAAATAGAACGGCCCTTATCTACATGACCGGGGCGATGAGGACAACGGCCACATCTGCACTGGAGGTATTGATGGGGATATGCCCACTGGACCTGCATATTAGGAGGACTGCGGAGGTCATACTGATCAGGCCTGGACTCTTTGGAGAGCACGAGCTGTAGACACACTGAACTGATATTGTATGCCGGACGACATATAAGAACGGACTATATGGGGTCATGGCACATGTTTGAGAGTGACCTGGAATCAATTATCCCAAGCGTAGAGGACTGGGACGAAAACAGGATACACTTTGGGAATCTCAACATCTATACTGACGGCTCAAAAAGGACCGAGGGTGTAGGCAGCGGAATATACTGCAAGGAGTTAGAACTTAAGGAGTCCTTTAAGTTGGACGAACAATGCAGCATTTTCCAGGCCGACATATTTGCTATTGCAAAAGCTGCTGAACTTATATCGATGAGGCCGTTATTTAGATGCGATATCAGCATTTTCATCGATAGTCAGGCAGCTATAAAGGCCCTGAGCAGTACGAACATAAGGTCAAAGGTGGTCAGCCGCTGTCGTAGAGAGCTTAGGGTTCTCACTGAACAGCATAATGTAACTCTGTGCTGGGTACCTGGACATTATGGTATTGCTGGGAATGAAGAGGCAGATATATTGGCTAAGAAAGGCGCAGGTGGTACGGAAAACGTCATTTCGGACGTTTTTCCTCCGCTCTCGTTGTTTATTTACAGGATCAACAGCAACTATGAAGATTTATGGAAGAGACGATGGGCTTCTTCTATTGGGTATGAACAAACCAAACTGATATGGGACGAAAATAATATTAGGAAATCCGAAGTCTTGATATCATTGCAGAGAGAGGATGTAAGGTCTATGATAGGCATCATAACGGGACACAACACCTTGGGAAACACATGGTAAGGATAGGTCTAGCGAATGATGACATTTGTAGGTGGTGTCTGGACCCCGATGCTACGGAAGATTCTTTTCACTTCCTGTGCCAGTATCCAGCACTATCTTTCAGAAGAAACAAGATACTGGGCTCCCAGCATTCCAGGTACCCAGCACAGAGTTACATTATGCTGTTCAGTGAGAACCCTAAGCTCTCTACGACAGCGGCTGACCACCTTTGACCTTATGTTCGTACTGCTCAGGGACTTTCTAGCTGCCTGACTATCGATGAAAATGCTGATATCGCATCTAAATAACGGCCTCATCGATATAAGTTCAGCAGCTTTTGCAATAGCAAATATCTCGGCCTGGAAATGCTGCATTGTTCGTCCAACTTAAAGGACTCCTTAAGTTCTAACTCCTTGCAGTATATTCCGCTGCCTACACCCTCGGTCCTTTTTGAGCCGTCAGTATAGATGTTGAGATTCCCAAAGTGTATCCTGTTTTCGTCCCAGTCCTCTACGCTTGGGATAATTGATTCCAGGTCACTCTCAAACCTGTGCCATGACGCCATATAGTCCGTTCTTATATGTCCTCCGGCATACAATATCAGTTCAGTGTGTCTACAGCTCGTGCTCTCCAAAGAGTCCAGGCCCTTCAGTCTGATCAGTATGACCTCCGCAGTCCTCCTAATATGCAGGTCCAGTGGGCATATCCCCATCAATACCTCCAGTGCAGATGTGGCCGTTTTCCTCATCGCCCCGGTCATGTAGATATGGGCCGTTCTATTTATCCTGCCCAATCTCTGTATATGATTGTGGTGGTTAGTGATGGGCCACCAGACATGATATCCATACACAGCTACTGGCCTTATTACAGCTGTGTACAAGCTGTGTGCAACCCAACAAGCTTCTGACACGCGTATAATTCCGCATAGGTCTTCTTCATACGATCCGCTACATTCTCGAGCCAATTTAGCCTCGAGTCCAGTACAATCCCCAGGTAACGTGCCGATTTCGTGAGTGTCGAGTGTCTCGTACCCTGAAATTCCGGATCTTTGTATCCATCCAGTCTCTTACTCCTTGTAAAGAGCACCAATTCCGTTTTCCTTGGATTTACTCCTAGTCCACCACCACTAGCCCATTCCGCTAGAGACTTCAGTGACTCGCTCATCACGTCCGAGATCGTATCCAAGAATTTGCCTGAGACCATTATGACAATGTCACCCGCGTACGCCACCACTTTTATGCCCCTATTACTCAGGGCGCTAAGAATCTCATCCACTATAATTAGCCAGAGCAGAGGTGATATCACTCCTCCCTGAGGAAGTCCTCTCGTTGTAGTCGCTTGTCGTTTAGCATCTGCCGATTCCGCTTCGATGTTCCTATGGCGTAGCATTGCCTCAATCCAGTTCGTTACGATCTCGCTTATAGCATTCATTCTGAAGTCTTTGGCTGTTCCGTATACTATTCTACCTGCTTTGGGAATAAAAATTACTTTAACCCTTCGCCAAGCCTTGGGTATATACCCGTGCTCCAATGGCACCCTGAAAAGTCCCACATAAGTGTCCCCCAGGATATCGAAAGACTCCTGCAGCATACACGGATATATTCGGTCCAGTCCCGAAGACTTATAAGGACCAAAAATATTTATTGCCCAATTGATGCCTTGTCTCGTGATAATATCAGAGACCTCCTCTCTTCCTCCCTCGAAATCTTTAAAACTGCACGGGGCCGGTGCCATGTTTAACTCACATTCTGGAAAATGTGTGTCAAGTAGCATATCTAGTGTTTCTTCAGGTGATTCCGTCCATGTTCCATCTGGTTTCTGCAAATTCCCACTAAACTTAAGCTGTTTCGATAAAAGTTTCCGTAATCTTGCAGTATCCTTTATATTAGATAGTTCCTCTATCACCCGGATGAAATCGTTCCTTTTCGCCTTTCTTGTTTCCTTTTTGTACTTTCTCAGACATTACTTATATTCATTCCATGCCTGTTCAGTGCCGTTTTTCCTGGCCACATTGTACAATTTCCGAGATTTCTTTCTGATGTTCATAAGATCCTTGTTCCACCAGGCTTGGTGCTTTCTGTTACGTGGTCGACTGATGGGGCATGACTTGACAAAGGATCGTGCCAGCCAGTGTTCCAAATCATTTGCCACCCTTTCAATGTCGTCGGGTCCGGTAATCATTCTATCCATACTCAAAGTCGGCGTCTTTACCAAATGGTGCCTGAATTTGTTCCAATATATCCTCCTGCTCCTTCGTCAGCAGATTTCCTATATCCTGTTCCTAACTTGAATTCTATATATTTATGGTCCGAGTAGCTCATTTCCTTGGACACTTTCCAGTCCGATATTGTAATCTTACTTGTAAGATTGCTGAATGTCAGGTCGAGCACCTCCCTTCGCGTACGGGTTTCGAAAGTATGTCCTTTTCCTCGGTTATGCACCACTAACTGATTTTCAAGAAAGTATTCCATAAGACTCTCCCCCCTGGAATTCGTGTCTATACTAGCCCATAATTCGTGATGGGCGTTCGCGTCACAGCCAATTATAAAATCCCTGTTTTTATCCTTGCAATACCTCACCAGTTCTCTCGCAATACGAGGTGGTGGCATGATATCATCATCGTGCGAAAAGTAGGCCGATGACACAACTAATTGTCTCGCTCCCATACTTATGATCAGTGCTGTCTGATCTCTATCACAGAATTGATTCAAAAAGAAACACTTTATATCCTTTTGTACCAGGACACAGGTCCTTATTTTATTTATATTCGCATGAAAGTTCTTATAGTTATAGTAACTCCAGTCCCATCACCGCTCCTTTGTTTATCCATGGTTCCTGCACCAGGGCGATATCTATTTCGTTCCTAAGTAAATGGAGGATAAGATTAGTTGAAGCCAGCTCACAATGATGCAAATTTACTTGAAGTGCCTTCAGCATCATTTACTTACAGGGCCTGTTTTTAATCTTTCCTCCGCTCCCTTAATAGGTCTTACTATAGCGCTGCTAAGGCCTACGCTGAATCGATGGCTGTTTGTCTCTAGCCTCTCCAAGGTCTCCGTGTTCACCGCCATGACAACATTTCTGCCTGCGTCGGTGGGGGGATCCATTTTCAATATCGCCCAGTCGTATGTTGGGTAATTCCTCCTGTTTTGGGCCTTTAGCAACCCTAGTAGGCGATCTTGCGGCAAGATGGGCCCCGTTATGAAGACCCTCACTCTGGGTTGTGTCTTCACTTCCTCTTCGGGAATGACTCTTAGTTTGGCTCCCTCCCACAGTTGCAAGCCCTCTAGGGCTCCCTTCAACCAGACAAGGGTTTCCTCCGTCTTGCAGTGTAGGATTTTATGCCCCTGCTTTGACTGTATGTTGCCAAAAAAAGGTGCATCATCCTCCTCTTGGCGTATCCTTTCCGATACCTCAAATAATAATTTACTCTCCAGTATTCTCCAATTCTCTTCCTTAATTTTCCTGTCCCTATTAGAGTCATCTACTATTGCCACCTTTATACAGCCCTCGTTATATAAATTCTTCCCCTGGTCCTTTCGGGGTTTTTTGACCATAGTGACCTCCGTAGAATTCGTATCCTTCGTCCTGTTCCTCTTGTGGCGTCCAATTTCCTCGGAGTCGGGGTTTAGTGACAATCCTCTGCCGGAATTATAGATCCATTAGATTTCTCGGCGGGATTTCGAGCTAGGCTCGGCATTCCTTTCGAGGCCTCTAATGGACTGGACGCACACAATATCTCCGTACTATCTATCTTTCCCCTAGCCTGGGTGAGGGAAGATGAGCTTGGCTCATCTACCCTACTTTTCTTGCCTCCCTCTTCAGCTATGGCTAAATCGGCGCAAGTGGTTGGGCGAAAGTTCAATGTAGGGTCATACCCATTTTCATAGTTTATATTACCTTCCATAATCTCCTTGTTAGTGAGCTCCCACGTCCTTATCGTCGCATTTGCCTTAAAAAGCCGCCTTTTGTCGCCCTCAGACATATCTGCCTTTCCCGCTAATTTCTGCCTCAATCTAAAGGCCTCTCTAACCCTTAGTCGCATTTGCCTTAAAAAGCCGCCTTTTGTCGCCCTCAGACATATGTGCCTTTCCCGCTAATTTCTGCCTCAATCTAAAGGCCTCTCTAACCCTTAGAAAGAAGAAGGAATCAGACAATGAAATGCCGTCTGACCGATCTTCGGCGTCTACTTCCACATCCCTCATCGCCTGCACCAGCGACCCAGTCACACTGGTCGATGCTTGTATTATCGAGCCCTCCATGCGTCTCTGGTGCTCCTCGACCAACCTCTTTGCGTTCGTCAGTCGCAAGGTCTCCATATCGGACAGTGTGTCTTTCTTCGACAGTCTTCGAATGCACAATCGCCCATTCTTCAAAGACGACTTCGAAGAAGTTGATGACGCACTTGAAACCGTATCGTCTCCAAAAGTCTCATTAGATCTCATGCTACGTTTTTCACTCATTTCGATCTAAATTGTCCGTAAAAAGGGAAAAACTTAAAACTATAGAAAAGAAAGAGAACTAATACTACACGAGTAGTCATGAGACGTGAACACCCCTACTATCAATATCAACGCCATCTATCGACGAGTAGTGAAATTCAATGTACATATGATTATTAAACATATCTCCGAACATCATATGCTGGCATTGCCAGATACAAATTCAGTTTAATTATATCAAAGGAGAAAATGAAGAAGGAGAAACTAAATAGTAAACAAACAAGGAGAAAAACAAAGAAAACAAGACAAAAGTTATAATTGAAATTGAAATATGAAGAATAAAAGTACAAAGAAGTGAATACACAAGTTAAGCTGGTGAAAAGAAAGGAGAAAAAGAAGTATATAAATGAAAATAAACAGGTGGAACAATCGAAGTGACAGAAGAGTGGAAAAGTAATCGTGTGAAAGATAGTGAGTACTGAAGTGTTAACGAGAAAGAAAAAGAAAACAAAAAAAGATGGAAGCACCCGATTTTGCGTGGACTACAGAAAGTTAAATGATGTCACCAAGACGGACAGTTATCCACTTCCACGCATTGATGACACGTTGGACACACTAGCCGGAACAACATGGTTTTCCACACTTGATTTGCAGAGTGGATACTGCCAGGTAGAGATCGCCGAGAAAGACAAAGAAAAGACAGCTTTTGGCGTTAATGGCGGTCTTTGGCAGTTCAATGTAATGTCATTCGGGAACCTCAGCTGGCACGTTGGATAGAAAGACTCCAAAGCTATGATTTCAGTATCGAGCATAGAAAAGGTGGCAACGCGGACAGTTTCAAAACTCGTTGTTGGTGTATTGGTCAGTGTAAATTGTTCTTTCGTGTGTCTCGTTTGTTTATTCATTTTGCATTGCGGGCAATTTAGGGCATAGCTCTTTATCATCTTATACATATTTTTCCATATATATCTTTGTTTAATTTTTAGGGTCGTTTTTCTGACACCTAAGTGTCCTCCATGTGTCGAGTTATGAAACTCATCTATTAGTTTCAGCTGTGTATCTTTACAAAGTATTCTTTTTGGTTCATCGTATATTATCTTATGATCACGCATCACTAACGTCAGCTTCTCCAAACTCATTCGTATGCTAGATGGATTATCGCTGCATCTTACTATAATTTCATACTTTCCAACTTCTATCCGTGTTTTTCCATTTTCCTCTAGAGGTACAAATTTAAGTCTCATCAAGTTTTTTATATCCGCTACAGAAGTACACTCCCAAATATAAAGTTGATCAGGCTTTAATATCGTGGTACTTGCTGC